>NC_072740.1:24159767-24375677 GCF_026930045.1 Uloborus diversus | reverse complement strand
GTTAAAGTAAAATATTATTGGGAAAATGAAATAGCCAAAGTGATTCTAATTCATGAAGGTTGAAAATTTTGTTTTATTCTAACAAGAGTGCTTGTATGAAAAAAAAAAAAAATAATAAAGTAAAACACTATGCGATAAAATGACTAAGTTAAATACTAATCAAAAAAAATAATTAATAGAGTTGATTAAATAAAATGTGATAAATTAAATGAAACTCTTGAAAAGCATATAAAGTGATGAAATGTAACTTGAGTGCGAAATTTGCTTACTGGAAAAAAATTAAATAAGTTGATTTTTAAAATCCATGAAAATTTCTTAATGATAAGTGTTTATTAATGCTAAGAGTAAATTGATTCCAAGTTTTGAAATGAATTTCAGTAGAAGTTATTTTTCGGTAAGTCTATTTTTAAAATTTGCTGACATGAAGTTTTGATACTCGACTTATAATTTTAACATTTCTTGGGTACTTCATTGATGTTTAACATTTTTGTGTTATGTGTTTTATTTTACCGTAGGTAAAAATAATTAAATAAAAGTGAAATTTATAAATTGTAATGAAAATTCTGTTAATGAAATTGGTTGGTTGTAAAGTAATATTTTGGAAAAGCTGTAATGAATGATAAATAGTAAAACGCAGTAAGTAAAATAGTAAAGTATGGTAAAGTAAAATAAAATATTCAGAGGGGATTTAATTCATGAAAGTTGAAAATTTTGTTTTATTCCATCAAGAGTGTTTGCATGAAAAAAAAAAAATAAAGAAAGGAAAATATGATTAACTTAAATATCGATGATAAAAAATAATTATTAGAGTTAATTAAATGAAATGCGATAAATTAAGTGAAACTCATGAAAAGCATATGTAGTGATAAAATATAACTTGAGTGGGAAATTTGGTTACAGTAAAAAATTATTTAAGAAGATAATTTTTTAAAATTCATGAAAATATTTGATAGTGATAAGTGTTAATTAATACGAAAAGTAAATTGATTGTAGATTTTCGAAAATTAAATGGATAAATGTATAAAAATAATAACGTATGTGATAATTTAAAATATTAACAATGAAAAAAGAATCAAAGACGATTAAATGAATCTAAATCGTAAATGAGTTGCTATTTTAGTAAACTCAAACTAGAGTGAAAAGCATTTTAGTAGGAACATGTTAAAATCTCTTGTGCTAAGAAAAATAAATAACTTTTAAGCATAATTTTGTAACTGGAATAAATGTATGATAAAATGATTAAGTTAAGTATTAATGAAAAAGTAATTATTAGAGTTAATTAAATGGAATGTGATAAATTCAATGAAACTCTTGAAACATATATGCAGTGTTGGAATGTAACTTGAGTGCGCAATTTGCTTACTGGAAAAAATTAATTAAGTTGATTTTTTTAAAATCCGTAAAAATTTGTTAATGATAAGTGTTAATTACTACTAAGAGTAAATTGATTGCAAGTCTGACATGATTGCAAAAATTGTAGACATGATAATGTTTCGAAAAATTTGAAGGTTCGATTCCAGTCACTACTTGTGAAAAATTTCTAAGTTTAAAAATATCGGAAAAAAAAAACGATAAAGTAAAAACAAGCGAGAAAATGATCAAACTCTAAAATATACTAAAAAAAAATCGAAATCATGAAAAAATAATCTAAGTCTGAAATGCTTGAAATTAGTTAAAGACTAAAAAGCTAAGAAAATAGTTAAAGACTGAAAATAATTGAAAAACGCTAAAATAGTGAAAAAAATCAAAGTGCTAAATGACAGGAAAAAACGTTAAAGTTCAAAATGTATGAAAGAATATTTAAGTTAATTATTTCTTAGAAATTTTAACAAATAAGAAAAAATATTTTGTTGTATGAAAGTCAAAAAAAAAAAAATTAGTTAAGAAAATTATTTCTTCGAAATTTTTACAAGTTAGAAAAATTATTTGTAAATTTGACAAAGAAAAAAGAAATTAGTTAAGAAAATTTAACAAGTTAGAAAAAATAAAAAGGATAAAGTTTGAAATGCATGAAAAAGAAAATCAAAGTTTAAAATATATTTCAAGTCCACAAAGCATTGAAATAAATCTAAAATCTCGAATGGGTTGTATTTAAATAAATCTTTACTTAAGTGAAAACTTTGTTATTATGAAAAATAATAATAATAATGATGATAGTTTCAATTATGAGCTGAAATTCAGTTAATGATATGCCATGATTAGTACTAAAGAGTAAATTAACTGATGGTTTTAAAATTAATTTAATTGTAATATTCGTTGTCATGGTACAGATTCATATTAAGACTGAAAGAGTAATGAAAAATATAGCATAGTGGTTAGCATACGTTTTTGCTAACTCAAAGTTTGGGTGTTCGATTCCCAACTTCAACACTCTGTAAAAATAAAAATAATTAAATTCGTAGAAATAAAAAAAATAAAAATAAACCTCTCAATAGATGGCGCCATGAACGTTAAACACCGCATAAGTTAAAGCATAGCAACAGGTGTTGCCAACCGAAAACTAAAAACTCTGGTTGTCATGACAACAAGTGTTGCCAACCGAAAACCGAAACTAAAAACGCGCGAAAACTATTCGTAACCTTTCACGGTAAAAAACGCGAGCGAAAACGAGAAAGGGCGAAATCACGGTGGTCATCTTCTTCAAGATTCAGGCGCAACCCAAGGTCAACCCCAAGGTCGGAGGAAGTGGAGGGGCAATGGTCGGCAGGGGGTGGAGGGGCAATGCATTGCCCGATTGCCCCTCCTGCCGCAGAACTCTCCTTTTCCCTCTACTTCGGTGCAGGTAAATCTTTTCTTTGCTTTTCGTGCTCTCTTTTATTTCACAAATTCGTAGTGTGTTTCTTAAATTCTATTTTTTGCTTCTCCTCCAACGTATCCGTTGGGTAAAAGTATTTGCCTCCCCCCCCCCCCCCCGAATACTGTGAACGCAATTTGTTTGTAGGGAGAAGTGCTGGTGATATATAGGTTATTACTGATAGTATTACGTTACGTTTAAAGTACTGGAATCCTTTTCATTAGGGGGGGGGGGGTCACCCCGGGTAACATACTTTTGGGGAGTGACACCCAAAATGTATTAAAGAATTTTTTTTTAATGTAATTACTTAAATTCTGAAATATTTCCTCACTATGTTTTAAATTATATTAATCTATCACATGCTGTGTGTTACATTTTTAATCAAACCCACCAAACAATCCCTGCATAAGTTATAGTTATCTTCTTATGTACATTAGCTAACTTAAAGTTTTTCTATACCACACTAGTTAATATGAGTTGTTTCTGAAAATAGTATGAACTTCATGTTTACACACAATATTAAAAAAAAAAATGTGTGGAGGGGGGGGGGGGGATTACACCATAAATTGCCGTCCCGGGTAGCAACCGAGGTAGGAACGCCACTGCTCCTTCTTAAAATCCTTTTTTCGTTAAAAATTATATAGTATAAGTAATTATTCTGTTTAACTTTAAATGATTACATTTTTTTTATTTATTTATTTTTTTTTTAACATTTGAACCTCATATAGTTTTTGTGATCAGCGATTCGATTATTGATTAAATGAAATTATTTTATACATTTCTACTTCATTCAAAAAACAACGAGTAGTAACTACTAATTCGTGAGCATTATAATAAAGGCCCCATTTTATTTCAAATTATATTTCAGACTGAGAGGGGCATTAGTCATCCTAAGATAGTTTCGAGTAATTGAAAGCTTTGTAAAATTATTCGGCATCAGTTTCAGTTAGTAGACAATTTGCGTGCGCTCCTAGCGGGCAAAATATTTTAGTTCATTTTTACACAATTGGGACACTTAGGGGAACTAAAGAGCAACCATATTCCAAGTTTGATTTAATTTGTAAAACTTCGGACTTTTGCCAGGTGTGCCCCCCCCCCCCCCCAAGAGCGATGACGCACGCTCTCAAATTCTATGAAGTACCCCTCAGAATTAGAACCCCTCCCCCAAAAAAAAGACAAAAATACCCCTTAAAAACCTATAAAAATTTCAATGGCGCCATGGACAACCTCCTTCCCCATGGATCCTGAATCAACCCGCCCACTAGACCGTACAAAGTAAAACATACTACGTTACAACTCATCTAAACATCAATTTCAGTGATAAGTGAAATAATGCTTTTTTTAGTTATTATTAATGGCTTTATGAAACAACTTACACATTTTACAGCTACATCAAAAACAGAAGTGCAGCACTTTTAATAAGGGGATTGTTTTACAAAAAAACAATTTCCTAGCATTCACTGTCTAATATTTTACCAAGACTGCCTGTTGGCAGAAATGTTCTGCTGCTCTGTTTCTTTGTCTAGCCAGGGATAGCAATTTCTAATCTTCCGTCGGAAATGATTTTTCGTCAAAAATGCTTGGATCGAAAAACATTCTCTTTTCTGCTTTCTCGCCCTCCTTCACGCCACGGTTGCTGCAATCTGCACGCGGAAATATCGAATCCGCCTCCTTCTCTTTTCGTTGTCTTTACGCCTCACAGCTACGCAATGCACTACCCATTATGGTGAGTATTGCTGAGAGGGGGGTCATCCAAAAAACATTGTTTTGGTTTTGGTTGGTGAAAATTACACGGAAGCGATGTCTAGATTTTAAAAACCAAACGTGCGACATACAAGATATCTATTTTTATCATTACGTTTACATTTCTTTACTCTGAACTATTTTAAGACTGGAAGTGTTCGAACTAACCAGTGGCGTATCTAGGGGTTAGCAGGAGTGGCTCTCGCCAGGGGCGCAACAGCCAAGGGGGCGGCATTTCAACTGATTTTGTTTTTTTAATTTTGAAAATAAATGTATCATATAAGTAGGAAAAGGCTTCAAAAAATAAAATAAAGATAATAATAAAAAGAAAAAAAACTCGCAAATTGCCAAATGAAATCCCAATTTTACCGAATGACAAAATTCGAGCATATAACTTCGAGCTGCTGCGAAACACCATTGGGCATTATTGAAAACAATTTAAAAAAAGACAATAAGAATATTAAAGTTGCAATACTGTCTCTTAATTTGTTGAATCAATTAGTTAAAATGCCCCTCCCCCTCCAAAAAAATTGGGAGGTCACAGTGACCTCCGGTGAGTTTCCATCGAGGCGACCTTGGGAGGGGGGTGCAATTTCTTAAGTTCGCCAGGGACGCTTGATAGGTACGCTACTGGAACTAACTAAGAGCATGAATGGGAGTAGGGATTCACGGCGCAATCTGCACCGTGGCAATTTTTAGGGGTGTGTGTTTTAAAGGGGTGTTATTATATGAAGTTATGAGTTTATGAAGTTTCACATGTTTACGAGACAGGAAAAAATTTCAAACGGTTCAGCAATCAGGTAATACACAGCTAATGAATCACATAAAAATGTTGAAAGTACCATTTTGGAACTGTTGATAGAGGATGACCCCCACCCCGACTGGAGTTCAAGGGATGTCACGGTGACCTCCCAAAAATGGCCTTATTCGGCAAATTTTGTTTGACGATTCGGTAAAATTATCATCATTCGGCGAAATTTGGAGTTCCATTCGGCAAACTGAGAAATTCTGCCCACCGAAAAAATTTAAGTTCGGGGAGCTTTTGGCAGTTGATTAAAAATTCCACGATAACAAAACACGAAATAAACACCAGATTTCTCTGAACCAGGTAAACGATCTCACTTTCTAGAAATACCAGTTTTACAATTTGCTTTTCTAATTTAAATTAAAAATCTGACAGCGAAAAGATTAAAAAGCTCTGTTGTTATCGTGCTAAAACGTCAACCGCTGCAAATGTCTGAAATGCACAAACAGCAATTATCATTTGCCCTCCTGATTTGAACTGAATATCATTACGTGATATTTCCGTTTAGACTATACATTGCCAGTCACATGACGTCCTCATTGCAGCACTTGAGCTTTTTCAATATCTAAACGTCCTCATCACTTAGCTAGTCTAGACTTAATTTACTTCTTTTATCTAATACAGATTCTTACGCTTAAATGCACAAGACATTATGCGCGCTTCTTTTCACGTTAAACCCAGGAAGCGCTAAAAAATGTTGTTTACTCAGATTCGACATTTACTTTTTGGGTACAGGATGAAACCCCTTGAGACATGTAATGAAAGTCTCTGGCCATTTGTGGATCTTATTTCTTTATTTTATGTTTCAGTTAAGGAGGACCGGGACACATTTTGAGAAAAATATATTAAACTGTAAAGAGTTTTTAAATTTTTTGCAATGATTCACCATCTATTTAATAAGAAATATCATGACAAAAATATTTAAAAAAAAATTTTTAATTAAAATTTAATTTTTTTCAAAAAAATTGGGTTGCTTCAAATCGCTAAAACTCAAAATATTCTTGGTCAATTTTCATTTTTTTTCAAAACATTATGCAAATATCTAAGCTTTAATTTTTATTCGGCGATTTAAAAAATAT
This sequence comes from Uloborus diversus, assembly GCF_026930045.1. Classification (NCBI taxonomy): domain Eukaryota; kingdom Metazoa; phylum Arthropoda; class Arachnida; order Araneae; family Uloboridae; genus Uloborus; species Uloborus diversus. Next base: position 24,369,256 of record NC_072740.1, on the reverse strand, counting down.
TAACTCAATAAAAAATAGAAACTCTTTGAAGAAAAATTTCGAAACATTCGAGATACTTTTAAAAAAAACAAACATATTTTTTGCAAAAAAAAAAATCTTTTTTTTTTTTCGAATTTGCCGAATAAAAATTTAAGTAGATTGTTTGAAAAAGATATTCTCCAAATTTCATTACTTTATCTTTATCAGTTCTTGACTTATAAGAGTTTGAATGCAAAAATTGGGAAAAATGGCATCATCGAGAAAAACGCGTTTAAAGTTTTAAAGTTAAGCATAATATTAGTTAAATGCATGCAACAAAAATAATTATATCTTTCGTTCTAATAAAGATAGAAACAAGATTCACACCTTCTTTTGAGCAGAAAACTTGGAAAAAAATTTAAAAGAGTTTTAAAAATTGCAAAATTTGACGATTTTTGTGTCCTGGACCCCCTTAAATTACTTTGGATATTAGCAACGCTGATTTTTAGACGCTAATATCTACATTATATGTAAATGTTCTTCATTGTTGGTATATGTTGTTAGGTTCTGGAGAACGTTGTTAGATATTGGTACATGTTGAATACAGGAGCTCCTCGATGGGAGGTCTCTCATTCAAAAAATTTCTTATTCGGCAAATTTTGTCTGACGATTCGGCAAAATTATCATAATTCAGCAAAAGTTGGAGTTCTATTCGGCAAAAATTGGAGTTCCATTCGGCAAATTGAGAATTTCCGTCATCCCAAAAATTTAAGTTCGGGGCGCCATTGTCTCTGGCTTTAATCCTTATAGACTTGGATTTTGCAATATTATATTCCATCCGTCATAGTGAGCAGCTTGAGGTCATTCACAGAGCTTTTTTGACTCACCGTTGGTTGACCTCAAAGGTTTTTTTTTCTCCTCTCTACGTGGTCTCGAACACATCACTTAAAGGCATGTTTGTACTTTGTTTCTAATAGCCTGTGTTCGTTAATTTTCACAATGCGAATTCAAATATTCCCTCGAGCAAAATTTTCATTAGCCTCGTTGCACTTGTTTCAAACATTCTGCTTTTCATCCAGGAATGGGATTGGGCGTTTATAGCTTCAACGGCTTGCTGTTTGAAGCATTCATTAAATAATTTAGGCCAAGTTTTTATGCACGCGTTTTCTCGCATTTAATACCCTGTTCTCGCTTGTCTCAAGAGACTTTCATGACATACTCGGTAGTAATTAGAGTTGAACAATGCTGTTTATTGTCTGATTCTGATAAAATGTTTTTTTAACACTCACTTGGCTTTCTGTTACTTAAAAAATCCCAACGACAATACATAAAAGCTCTTCCCCTCCCTTTCTTTTTGCAATTGTGTTTTAGATTTTACTGTTATCTGGAGCAATGAAAATAGGAATCGATTAAAATGAGATTAGCCCTGCGAACAGATCATTATCAGATCAACTGATTTTAATTTGCCCACTGTCATATTTTAGTTTTAGTCACTAATTAAAATTTGAAGATCATCCAGACCTGCAGATTATTATTTACTTTTTGATTTTAGTTTAATCCACACTAACGCTAGAGAGTAACATGGACTCATGAAAATTTGAACGGATTTACATCGGACTAAAGCTGGATACGCTGGGCCACTATTAGACCTATTAGTTTTAATAGGTCTAATAGTGGCCCTATATTAGTATCATAGGTCTAATAGGAATCGATTAAGATCTACTCTTATACATATTCCTAGACCTATAAAGTTTTGATCGTTCTAATAGTGACCTATATTAGTGTTATAGGTCTAATAGTAACAAATAGGAATCGATTAAGATCAGGCTAGCCGAGCCAACTGATTGTTTTCAGATCAACTGATTTAATTTACCCATTGCCATATTTTAATTTTAGTCTCTAATTAAAATTTAAAGACCAGCAATACCCGCAGATTATCCTTTTTTTAGTTTAGTTTAATACAACGACACTAAATAGTAACATGGGCTGATAAAAATTTGAACGGATTTACATCAGATTAAACTTGGATTCGCTGAGCCACTATTAGCCCTATTCGTTTTAATTTTATTCTTCAAGGTATTACTACTTTTGGAGATATCTTGATGCTTGAAATTAGCAATTTTTTTAAGTGGAGTCATATTTTAATCAAGGCAGAGAAAAAAAACCCAGTAATCAGCATTCTTGACGTCTTAACATGACTCCCAGGATAGCCTTTTTCACAAGAATTAACATTTATATATTTTAATGTAATCAATCTTCTGTCTCCTAACGTGTCAAGATGGCGACAATCAGCTAAAAATCGATTAGCACAATGTCTTATTACAAACATAATTTTTGATTTAATAACAGAAGTTTTGACTGATACTTTAATTTTATTGCTTAAATTTGAGTTTAATACTTTCTGAACCGTTCTTTTAAAACCCTTCTAGATTAAAAGTATTGCGCCTTAAACCACATACACATAATTACTGGATGTAGACTTACTAGTTAGTAGAAATGATTTTGAACAACAATCTTTTAAAATGGGTGGGGGGGGCGTGATTGTAAGCACGAATAAACTACAAAAGCAAGCGAATCATATTATTTTAATAGCAAGTAACTGAAAGTAATTTTAGCCGAAAAGATGGGTATAGATAATTTTGCTCAAGCTGTTGTAATAACTTTTTTACACTACTTCGTTTTCACCTTTGGCTTATTTTTACACTGCTTCAATTTTTCCTTTGGCTCCTTTTTACACAACTTCATTTTTTTATTTTGATAATTATTTTTTATTGCTTCATTTCTTTCTATCGTTAGTTTTTTTATTGTGCTTGCAATCAAACTCTTTTCAAAAACAATTGAAACGAGCAATCAGTGTCTGCTTATGGGCCTGTATGCATTAATCGTTTATCCTATATATTTATATATATATATATATATTAATTTGTGCAATATTTTATCTATCTACCTTTTTACTTTGAATTTTCGAAATGTTTCTGGACAAGCTCTAAATAGAAACAGTTCTCTTTCGTCGTAAAAAGAAATTCCTTTTTTGCATTTTATTGGTTAAGCATCATTCAAATGTTCCATGCAATTCCAGATGCGAAAGTTGCCCCACTGTTATTTTTTGTGAAGGAGACGAGAAAAATGAAGCTGCGTTTTGTAAGCCTCATTTATCTATGAAAAAATGTCTTGCAAAACTTCCAAGTTTTCCTTAAATGTTCCCAATAAAACCTTCGCCGAAAATCAAAAAAGAAAATCAATGGCAAGTAATCCAAAATATTCTCATTAACTTGAGTCATAAATAGTGCTTAACACTTTAAATATTCTCTGAAAACCATAAAGATTATTAATTTGAAAAACCGGCATGGAAAATCGCAATCATTTCGGAAAACCTCTTAATCAACTGCGACAGCTAACTAAACTGTCTTTACAATATCTTTAGCAATTTATCGCTATTTTAACGCCATCGAAACGAAAATAAATTTATATATTTTTCATCTATGACCATTTATATTTCTTTTGCTTCATTAATTTTGGTGACATTTTATTTTAATTTGGATATTTTGTTCTTTTTGGCTCAGTAAATCGGATTAAACTAGGTACTTTGTATGTAGTTGGCGTTTTTAATGTATATTAAGTAAAATTTTAGCCATCTAACTAACAACAGCGTTTTAAAAATATTTTTAAGTGATTTGATCCGTTTTTAAAATTTATGTATATATTTTGAATTTTTAATACATATCAGTTACAACAATGCACTGATGAATTATTTGCTAAAACGAATAATTCATTTATTATATAGGAGCAATTGTATCGAGTCGTAAGAAAGGCACAACGTACGCTCATGCTGCACAAATTGATATTACTTTAACTGAAAATTACAAGTGTAGGGGAGAATTCTACCCACTTCGGCAAACTCATAGCAATTGGAGAGAGAAAGTTCTATCGACTAAATTATATTGCGGATACTTGATGCTTGACTTTAAAGCAAAATGTATTAAAGATTTTTTCAGTAACAAATGTGTGAACTTCTTATGACATGCAGCATCTAATTTAATCCTATTCGTTTCACACGCCATATGGTTTCGTTTTATGAGGTTACGTCAAATGACGCTGTTTTTCAACCACCTGTGCAAAAACACTACAAGAACTTCAAAAATATATTCGAGGCAGTGAAGAGCAAAGGGGTGTAAGTGGCAAAATTAAAAATTTGGAGATAACCAGTACAAATGGTAGGTGAACCTCCCCTCTGTCATGGGGCAAGAGATAGTACTAGTAGCCCTGGTAGTTGCTGCTATACAGCATGATTTAGAAAAAAAAATCAATGAAAGCGTACCTAGGATGTTATCTTTAAACGCGTTTAACTTAAAACTTGAAAATGTCCACTTACATCCCTTTGCTTTTCACTGCCTCATTTGAGAAATATTACCAACACTTGGAAGGGTGATACTACAAAATTGCGTTGCATATGGAACGATTGACAGAGTGATGCTACAAAATATGCAGAGCGAACCAGATTACGCATTCAATGTTGGTGGTGAAACAAAAGTCTCACACATTAAACATTTCTAAATGAAAAAAAGCCTTGGCGTATTTTACTTTGATATCGTGTATCAATTATTGCAATATGTGTTTAGTTTCAAAAATATTAATTTTATTAAAATCCGGCCATTCTTTTGTGCTTTCCCTGTATATGTAAACGAAAATAATTCGCGTAAAAGTTGTAGGAAATTCCCATTGTATACTCAAATATTTGTTTTTAATTACAGTAGCTGCTTGAGTTTAGGATTACTTTGTGATATCGCATACCTAATACAACACCACCACTACAAATCAAAAATTGTCGATTTTGAGTTATATACATGTCATGGTGCATTTTCATTAGCTCTATTAAAAAATTAAAATGCAAGACAGCCACTAACGAAAAAAAAAACTTATTTTTGAGATGCGTTAGTGTGTTACTATAAGAATTTAAGCTAAGGCGCGTTACATTTAAATTGATTTTTCTCGAAAAGTAGTTTTTGCAGATATGGCAGTGTTGTGCTTGGTATGCGAAATGTTTAACTGTGTACTCAAATTGCTGCTAACAATTAATTGGCATAACATCAAAGAGAATGTGGGTAATAAATTAAATTACTTGACATACAAGTTTAATAAAGTTAAACATAATTAAACTTAGAGAATCCTTCAAAACTTTTTTCTAAGTAGAATAATAAGCTAAAACATTATGAAAAACTACAAATTCGAAGGCGGAAAGTTTTCGGCATTAATGTTTCATTAGATAAGATTAAGCAGTTGAAAATGTTTAGCAGCCATATTTACTCTCAAGTTCATATTGTTCTAAAAACATGCAAATATTTATCGCGTTTAAGTAATTCATAGGAGTTTAATAAAGATTTGTGTTTGTTTCACTTTAGGCTCAATACTCATGACTTGATCGATTTATCACAGGAAGCCCAATTCCAACAACTAAGTTTTCAGGCAGTCATAAAAATCGATTCTAGCCTAAAGCATTTCTCAACAAACTTGTTAGACGATCTTCTGGAATTTACGTTTTCGTCGTTTCGACTTCACATTTCTGCACGTTTTTCTTTAGCATGATTTTCTAATTACTATAGCATGATTTATTATAAAGATATGCACAGTTTTATGTCTTCGTAAAATGCAGAAGAACGGATGACTAATACAGTTAATCTTTTAAAATCAGAATAAGGGTTTTATCCTTGCATGAAAGATTCATTCTTTTTAAGGATTTTTTATATTCACCTAAAAAAGCTTACTGCTTTTGCTTGCCGGGACTTGGTGTTATATAGCTATAACCATATTCTAACGTCTGACAACACAAGCCAATTATACAATTTTATAGATGACTAGTGGCACCCGCACGGCTTTGCCCGTAATAGAAAAATAAAAAGGAATTTTGGTTCGCCTGTATATTTACAAATGTATGGTGAATTTTCTCGCCAATTGACTTGTACCCAAGTTACGGTTCCACATTATGATAATTTTGTAATTTATTCGTCCATCTTATAATATTTTTGTTCTTAAAATTGGAGTAGAAAAAGAACCACATCGAATTTTCGAAAAATCGCTTCGAGGTGCACACCCCCATGCTACAAACTTTGTGCCAAATTTTATAAAAATCGGCCGAATGGTCTATGCGCGTCACAGACAGCCAGACATCCTCCGGACAGAGAGACTTTCAGCTTTATTATTAGTAAAGAAAACACAGTGTTAACTGCAATTATAAGTATGTAGTAAGTATTTATACTATTGGGAAATGGCATGAGAGTCCGCTTTGCAACATAAGGTTCCCTCTCTTTTTCATTAGACTTTTCCTTTAGTGTCCTTAGAATTCTTCTTGGTCATAAGTTTTTTTTTTTTTTAATTCTTAAATTTTTCATCTTAGCATTTGATAGATCCCCCTAGTCATTACAATTTTTCCACGCAATTCTTACGACTTACCCCATAGTAAATAAATTTTGTCTTATAGATCTTAGTACTCTCCTCATAGTCACTAAAAGAAATTCTACAGTTCTTAGAAAGTTAATTTCTAGTCACTTTGTTTTTCTTACATCTTAGCACTTTAAATGAAAAATTATCATATAAACTTTGTGCTATAATATGATTAAAGTAAAAAATCCAACGTAAATACAGCACAAATTTTGAAGAAAACACGGCATATATATATATATATTTCAAGGCTACAATGGAGCCTCTTCATCAGTGCAAAAAGCTCACCAACACAACCAGAAGTTGCGAGAGAACTGACAACAACCAAGAATACCGGTGTCCACTTGGTTGTTGTTAGTTCTCTTGCAACTTCTGGTTGTGTTGGTGAGCTTTTTGCACTGATGAAGAGGCTCCATTGTAGCCTTGGCTGTGTTTTCTTCAAAATTTGTTCTGTATTTACGTTGGTTTTTTTTTACTTTAATCATCTTAGCACTTTCTCTAGAGTCATTAGAATTTTCCGTTATGTTTTAGATCGATGGTTTTTAGCTGGTGGTACGCGTACCCCTTGAGGAACGCGAAAATTTGCAAGCGCTACGCCGTTAACTACCAAAAAGCGCGTAAAATTGTATTGATAGCGCTAGAATTTAATCATGACAAACGGTTGAGTAATATTGCCTGAGCATTGAGAAGCAAAAGTATTACAAAGAAATGTATAAATTGAAGCAAATTATTGATTTTTTTAAATATATATATAACTCGTAGACAATCCCGTGAAGTAACTTCCGGGGTTGAAGGCAACTTCTGCGAATAAGAATTTGTGAATTAAATTTACCTGCTGGTGATGAGTAAGCATGGAAACAAGCTTTATGTTGAGAATGGATTGCTGTTGCATTTAACCAGGGCTGCGGAGTCGGAAGGAAAATAGCCGACCCCGACTCCGACTCCGGGGTTTCGAAACACCCGACTCCGACTCCGACTCCAACTCCGACTCCGACTCCGGCTTTTTTATTTATTTATTTTTCAATTTAACCCCTATCCCCCTCATGAGAAGGGAGGAAAACCTCTATACAGAGATTGAAATATTAATTTGTTTTTTATAAAATTTAAGCGCTGTATTTTTTTTGTAAAATTAAGAAGCATACAACGTCAGAAATTGAATTTGAAAATCAAATTGTTCCAATAATTACGATTTTAAAATTGAAATCACATAATCATCCTATTGTTAAAAAAATTGAAAAGGTTTAACTTGCTCCCCATTAATGTTCAACGAATAGATGTTGATCAAATCGTGTGATTTTCAAAAACGCTTTTTTTGCTAAGTCAAAAAACCTTTCTAGAGCGAGGGCGGTCCGCTCCGGCCGAGATCCATCTGGTGGGTGACACCTCAAGTATATTTCAGAGTTTATAAAAACAATACACATACTTTAATTCTGAAAAAAAAAATCCCCAATAAATTTGAAATTATATTTCATCTATAAAATTTCAACGAAAATAAGGCACTGTACTTGTATTGAGGGAAAATATGGGGTGCATGTACGCTTGGAGAAAATTTTACAGAAAATGCGGCAATATACAGCTTTGTACAAATAGCTTTTCTTTTTCCTATAATTATTCCCTCAATTTTTAATTTTAATTTTACTGGCTGCTTTAGAATTAATCTTGAAATGAAGATTTTAAGATTAACTGCAATTATTTGAGTGTTGTAACCAAGATATTTGTTCTATTTCATACTTTTGTTGAGAATCAAGCTTGTAGATGTTGTCCTTAAATTGAAAAGACAGATATATTTTATCAAGTCTTTTAGATTTGCGCCTTTGCACGCCAACACTAAGTTGAATTACAGAACACCGTAAGATACCTCTCGAACTACGGGCTCCAACTTGCTCAAGGGGTACATTCCTTTTACAATTTTATAACTGAGGTCGAAGTAAAAAAAATGTTATTATTGTTGTTTTAAAGTGATTTTAAAAAATTTTATTATTGTTGTTTTAAAGTGATTAAAAAAATATAAAATGTTAGGTAAGAAAACCGTGCTCACAGTTGCTATTATTTCAAGAATGTTGAAAAACAAGCAAACTAGGGAACAGCGTAGGTGGCTATTACAGAAAATTCGATGAACAATCAAGCCAGCTGGTTATTAATGACAGTTGTTTTCTTATTAGTAGGCTTTTATACATGTAATCGAATCAACTGGTAGTCAGTTTTTCAAAAAATGCCAGGAGAGTCAGCGAAAATTAAAGAAAAAAAAGTAGACCGGAGTCGGAGTCGGAGTCGGCATATTTTCTACCGACTCCGACTCCAACTCCTTTACGCCAAAATCAGTCCGACTCCGACTCCACAGCCCTGCATTTAACCACGCGGTGGAGCGCCAAGCATTGATGAACTTAGTAAAAAAAAGCAACGCTTCCCCTAAAAATTTCCTGAAACTTTTTTATTTTATATTTGATTTAAAGCTTTGTATTAAAACGTCCATTCAAATAAATTTCTCTTTTTTTTAATTTAAATTACTGTAATCAAAATTGATCGGTTTAAGTTTAAAATTTTTGACTAATACAGCAAACAAGTTTTGATGAAACTAAAATTTTTGTTGGGGGTACGCATAGTTGATGATGCACAAAAAGCGGTGCTTGGGTTGAAAAAGATTGAAAAGTCCTGCTTTTGATTGTCCTCTTAGTTATTAAAACTCTCCAGTTAGCAATGAAGCTTTTGCTGTTTGAAGCCTTAAGGGCACCACTTTCAGCAATAATCAGACTTCGATAGTTATTACTGATAGGTGGTTGGGAAAATGTATTGGTTTAGATTTGTTGTCTTCCGAGACCGGTAGTTCATGAAACTTATGGTAATCAGAACTTTCCATGATCGTAATTATTTCGTGACCTTCAATTCAACTTGCAATCGAGCAGGTTGAAATACTACTTTTGCAGGTGTTTCCAATTTAAATAACCCTTGAGCCAGGCATTGAACGAATAGTGCTTTTAGAATGAAATATTATGTGCAGGTCAATGTACCTTTTGTAAAAAATCAACTGGGGATTTCGAAAGCCATCCGAATGCGCCGAGGCTGCTCCATAATTCTGGTCATGAACATATTTGACTACAGTCATGAAACCAGCACTGAGGCAGGCACCTTGTCAACGAGTGAGAAGAAAAAAAACTTTTTTTTTTCTTTAGGGAAAATGATTAGCTGCGAAAGAAACTTCCGCGTAGTTTTGGAATAAGTTCCATGTGTGGAATAGTACGATGAGAGAGTGACCTGTTAAACTATTTGGTGAGAACAGGAGTTTTTTCGGGTTAAGAAGTGGCGGCCATTTTACCTATGGCATTAGAGAGAAAATTTATGGAATGTTTTTGCGTGAAGTAAAATGAGTCAGCGTTATGAAAGTATAAATATAAGCTAAAAATGAAAAAAGAATTTAAATAGCAAGTGCTAGTTTTAACTTTTTTTTTCATTCTTTTATGTATGCATGTACTTTTAATTTCGTTGGCTCATTCGACTTCTTGCATTTTATCACTAAGTTGTTGACTGCTCTTGAATCCAATTTTGTACTGAAAAAATAGGAATAGGCATAATTTTGGGTTACAGATATTTCATTGCAATTTTGCCAAGAGAACTGTGAAATGTTACCTTTGCTCTAACTACTGTTTTATAAAGAGATATTGCGTGTATCTAGTGCACATTTTCGGGAAAATTGAAAGTATGTATTTTTGAGACTTTTCTTGGAAATTCAAATATAAGATAAGGTGAAAATCTCTTCTTTTTTGTTTTGCGACTCTATTTCACTTTTTCTTTCTTAAATGTAGTGCTGCCTTATGGGTTATTAAATATAACTACTATGTAGTCTACATTTTACTTTTAAACTCTACTGACCGGTCAGTAACTAAGATGGAATTTTAAACTATTTTTCGAAATTAAAATACAGTCGAATCTCGATAACTCGAAGCTTTTAACTCAAATATTCTTTTACTTTAAAGTTTTTATTGGGTCTCAAACTATTGAGACTGTTGTGGGAACTTCCCGTAACTCGAACTACCAATAACTCGAACGTTTTAGCCGGTACCTTGGGACTTCGAGTTATCGAAAGTTGAGTAATTAAAAAAATCGGATTCTACAAATAAATAAGCGGGCTTGAAAATAATCTCTCCTTTAAAGAACCGCTATTTTGAATTACGTACGTATATTTTTACAAAGTTTTATCATTCGAACTTAATTTATTTTCTTTAAATATCTTTCCCCTTGCTGGTATATAATCAGTCACTTATATTACTGAAGAGCAAAGCAATTTTTCATTCTGGCTGGATCAAAAAGCGCAATCAATGTCATACATAAACTCTTAGAACATTCTCATTTGTCTTACGAGAAATCCTTAAGTTAGTTGCTGAAGCTTAAACAAATCAATAGTTTGCAGTCTGCGTTTCCCTTGGTGAAATTTCCGGTCACACGTTTTCGGTTCATTTTTTTTTAATACAATTAAGAACTGCCCTCAATGAACAATTAAAATTTTCCAAATATTTAATTTTCGGAGATATTTTTGTCAGACTGGATCATTTTCTGATGGATTTTCTATGGTAATGGTATGATTTTCTATGGTAATCAATACTGCTGTTATTGGACCCTTTTGACTATTGAGTGTAGATGACGGCCCTATTACAACTCAACCCTACTCCTTCAACCTCACATCCGAAAGTTGAAAGGGAGTCTTTGATACCCCCCTCCGTGAAGTGAAGGGTGCATATGCTCGATCCTTCAACGGTGTGGGCTATTTTGAACCAATCTGTATCGATTGAACAGTCATGAAATAAATCGTTAAACAGAATAAAAATAAGAATTAACGGTACAAAATAACTGTATATTTTTTGCCGTTAGTCTCTTTTCTTTATCGATATGCTTTTCACGACTTTAGTAACTGAAAGTTAATTTTTTTTTTTTTTCCTTTCAAAATATTGCCTTACATCAGTACCCGACAAATCTTGCTGTCTATTTCATTTTGTAAATGAATGATTTACCAGCATCTTATATTTATTATTTTAAATTTTACCCTTGATACTGGGTCAATGTGACGAAAATAATACAAATTACTTCCCTCACTTTTGAATTTTATTTATAAATTTTGGTAATTTCCACCAGCCAATGGCATATTAATTCTATTTTTTATATTCCCCATTTGTATATGATAAAATATTAGTAGTTTGTACATAGGAAATTTATTAGTGATTTTTAAAAATATTTGAACCACTACGTGTGACAAAGTGGACGAAATCGTTTTAGAAATCATTCTTATCACAAAATTTTAGAACAAGCATAAAATAAAATAATGATTCTTAAACGTATTTTGTCTGAAGTTTCAAGAAAAAAAAAACTTTTTTCAAAATTATTAATGCAAATAAACTAAGTGGACATTCAGTAATTCGAATTAATTGTTTGGTAAAAAAAAACCTCACCTTGTTTGTTAACAGTAGCATTCAAAATGGCTAACAAAGCACAGATATGTCACTTAGACTTTTGAAAGATATTTTAAGATTCAATGCAATTGGTTATTTTATTTTTCAACCCATTTTTAAATCGCTTTTTAATTTCCTAATAATTTGAAACTCGGACACCTAATATTATCCATCTTTTTCCAAAACCAATTAATTTTAAGCCCTTAAAAATTGCTTACGTCCCGGACATAATTATCCCTATTTTCGTGTTAATGACGCTTTTATTTTCTACTGAGAGTTATATTAAACTGATCACAGATCTGAACTTCTGTTGACGCTTTTCAAAATCTGTTTCTGGGAAAATAAATAGCCTCTTTACAAGTTTATTAATCATGATAAAGCTGAAACACAAAAATTTAAATTATTATTAAGCTCTCATTTGAACAATTTCCATTTATCTTTTAAAGTTTCAAACTAAGCGTATAACAGACTATTTGGATGCTCAAATACTAGTGCGCCGCTCTCTGCTGCTCGAAGTGCAAAAATCATTAACAGGTTGGCAAAATGCCAGTTCGTGTATTTAAGGCGCGCACTTCCTAATTCTGTACATGTTTCCCATTTAATTTAATCTAGTCTTTTGTACTTTATTTGGCGCGGTTTTTCCTGAATATTATGCGGGAAGTTTTATGTGAATGAATTGTGAAAAGAAGGAAAAAATTCTGGCCAAAAAGGTTAATTTTCTATTTATCGTAATCCCCCCCCCCCGTTGTTATTAGTTTCGTGGTTTACATAACACGAAAGGAACAAATATGAATTTACAATATGATACACAACATTAATGTTTTACATGAGACAGTGAGAAGAAAAGGGGTGTAAGTGCCAAAATTAAAAATATGGAGATAACCAGCACAAATGATAGGCGAACCCTCTCCTTTGTTTTGGGGCATAAGATAGCAGTAACTATTTTTGCAAGTAGTAGCCCTGATAGGTGCTGCTATACAGCATGATTTAGAAGAAAACAAATCAATGAAAGCCTACCTAGGACCGCAACTTTAAACGCGTTTTACACAAAACTTGAAAATGTCCACTTACATCCCTTTGCTCCTCACTGCCTCATTTTGTCTTGAGTTTTAAAACCGAAATATACTACAATAAAAATAATAATAATTGGGGTGTGATGTAAATGGAAATGATAAAATATAAATGGATGCTGTTTTTTTTTTTTTTTCTTTCGAACTTTGAAGAAAATGTTGCTTTACCATCTCATTACTCTTTAAACGAATGGTAGTTTACAAAATGTTGAATTTCGCACTCTATATGCATACAAATGTGTTTTTCTACATACAAATAGTTAAGTTATGCATTACATTTTAATAGCCTTGCTACCCACCCCCCTCCATAGGGTGGTTCAAAAAAACTTTTTTTCAGCTAGAGTCCATGACAGCCCCCGTATTTTTTTAGACTCACTAATATGCTGTAAAAGTTTTAGCTTCTTACTCAAATTTTAAGATTGTGCCCAATGACCACCCAATTTAACATTAGCCGTAGCATAGAAAATGTCACAAATTTAGAAACATTTAATTTATTTTATTGCAATGTATATGCACACTATAATATGTAGCATTGTTTTTTCAGTTCAATGTAGTTTTTAACCCCCTCCCCATATAAGAAGATTGGGAGAGGCGGTTGAGCACCCTCTTTCAGTTGAAATAAGAAGCTAAAATGCTTCCAGTATATTACTATCCGCAAGCCTAAAAATACTGTGGGGTGTCCTGTTATCTAAGCGAAACCTTTTTAATGCATTTTTAACACCCCCCCCCCCCCCCCGCCCTTGCGGTTGCATAAGTGCATAGCAAAATTTTTAGCCATAAAGCACTCGCGGTCATCAATGCGTTGTGAATACTGGCGTTTACCACAGTGTTCTGCTAGGGGGGGGGGCACAGCAGTCCTGCGTATATATGTATTAACTTACTGGGATTGGCGATATGGCTTAAAACCAAGGATTCTAAGGCATTAACCCTCTCACTGCAGTGCTTTTTGTGACCACATTTTTATGATGCAAATTCATCTTTATATATCACACAAAGCTGGTTGAAAAAAAAACGATCAATACTGATCCGCGTGATTTATATGCAAAAGTTAACTGGATGATTCTTGTCACGTAGAATGTTAAATTGCACGGAAAGCTGCGTTTTCTTTTCCGAATGCTAAAGTATTAACCCTTATTGTGACTATATTTTTATGAAAAAGTATATCAAAACACATTTCTTCGCACGATTGAATTTTCCAAAACAATTTTTTCCTGGAGTATTATCACCAAATAATGATAGTATTTTTATTTTTAGATTTTTTTTTTTTTATAGATTAACTTTTCTTATTTACTCAACCGGAAAAATATTTTATTTAAAAAGTTTATGTAACTATTATGAAGCAAATGCGCTTAGCAAACGTCAGACAAGACTATACTTATCGGCGATTGATCCTAACGATGAAATGTTTATTGGGGTGAAAGCAATAACATGTTTTTGTTATGAACAGTGGTGTTCCCATAGGGTATACTCCATATACGCCGTATACTCTCAAACATTTTTCAGACATATAGCGTATACCCTCAAGCTTTAAAAATGTTCATATTATGACATATTATGTATATGATCGCATACACATACTGTGCATAACTGATTACTGGGAGTATACCCTCAGAAAAATTAATGGGAACATCGCGGGTTATGAAAATCTCCGATTTGATTCATCAAGCGTTTTCTAAACTTTTAAGTGACTCCATTGTTCTAGAAGAATAGTAGAAATACCACATTTTATTCACATAAAAAATTAAATCTAAATAAAATAAGAGAGTTCACACTTTTCAGAAGGAAATAAAATTGGCACTTAGCAACCGATGCATGACGTCCTAATTGCTGAACGTCAAATCTGAGCCTTCGGTTTTGATATTTGGTATAACTCCCGAAATGAAGTCTAAACTTTCTGCGAACTTTCTAAAACGTCTGTTCTCAAACATATAATAAAGCATTTTAATGCTATTATTTTTCAAATCAGAAAAGAGGAAAACTTATTTGCATTTCTAACTGAACTGGAAAACCATGATTTATTTCATCTATTCTCAACAGCTGATCCAGTGAACGGTCACGAATTATATATATATATATTTATATATATATATTTATATATTTATATATATATATTTATATATATATATTTATATATATATATATATATATATATATATATATATATATATATATATATGCTCAACTTTCTGTGATTTTTCTCAAAGGTTTATTTATCTTTAATAATTACAATAATTGCTTATCTTTACCATTTATTTGCAGTTCTTTTATTTCTGGAAAAGTATTCCCACTGTAAATAAAAGAAAAAATCTCTGCAATTTTACCGTTCCTTTGGATAAAAGAAGCTGAGAAATGTAATTTAAAAAAATCTCAACCAAAACATAACATGACCTCTGACTACTTCAAAAGAAAGAAATGGTTCCTTTAAATTATTTGAAATATATTTTATCCCAAAATGTGCTGGTTTAAACGTTATGTTTGGAGCAATTTTCGAAACCAGTTTTGAAATTTAATTTAGTTTAGATACAATCTTCTTTGGGTGAACTGAACTAATTATGACTGCATTGCGACTCACAGTTTGGGAAACACTAATCAAGTGGTTAGTGTTTCCCAAACTGTGGTTAATCTCAAAAAAAAAAAAAAAAAAAAATGATGTTTCACAGCTACAGGCAAATGCACGAGTTAGCACCACAATAATTTAAAATTTAATATAATGTGGCAAACAAATCAAACGTACTGAATATATTTCTGTATTCATTACCAAAGTAATATGTAACGAAAACAAAAATGATGAATAGTGACCCCGTGAATTGAATAATAGTACGATCTAAACAAATGAAAAGCATACTGATCGTATTACTTTGTTCATCACAAAAAGTAATAAGAAAACAGAGATAACAGATAGTGTGATCCGTGTGATTTATATGCAAAAGTTAACTGCATGATATTTGTCAAGTAGAATGTTAAATTGCACAGAAAGCTGTTTTCCCTTCCGAATGCTATCTCCTCTTACACGGAATCTGCCAGAGATAAAAATAAAGGAGAAAGGAAGGAAGAGCTTGAAATCTGTGGTATCTCGAAAACAATATTGCAGAAACTCTCAAAGTTTTCTCGATCAGTGAAGAGTAAGAATGAGTAATACGATATCGATTTATTTTTATTTATTTATTTATTTAATTAATTTGCAACGTTCAAAATTAATGGTGTATGACCAACTTTTATGCCCAAAATGCCCCTCTTCCCTCATATAATCTAAATTAATATTGTTATTTTCTTATCCTCATCTTTTTTTAGAGCGAATGATCAAGTAACGCTCCTGGCGTCATCAACAATGAAACTCGTTCCACAGCATGATAATTTGATAATATTTCTGGTACTGTTTGACATGCGGGGAAAAGGCTGAACTGGGATCCAGTAACTTTTGGTTTCCGGTAACTGTTTAAGACTAATTTTAGGAGAATGAAAAAACGAATTAACGCTATCTACTGGAGTTTAGAGTTAATCCACTGGAGTTATATAGCTGGAACTATCAAAATATCACCTAATAGGCAATTGCTTCGCTCAAATGTCGAAGCAGTTTTCCCTCGTCGTACCTTGACCCCTGGCGAGTTTCTAGTTTTAAATAAAAATAGTTAACATTTTGAATAAACTTCAAGATTTTTTTTTGACACAAGAATTAATTTAAGAAATTTGATTCAGAATAAGATTTCGTTCAGGAGATAATTCACTTCTTGACATCCCAATAAGATCACTCTCAGCTGTGATAACTTTAAAAAAGCTTAAACCCCTTTACGTACAATGACGGTTGGGAAACGTAAATCATGTAACGTAGTCCATTAGACTCTCTTCTCCGAGATATCATTGTATGTTAAAATAAATTAATTTATTAATGAAAACCTTGCAAATTTGAATTTAGTTCGACGCAATAATGCGTCAACGTAATATTTTATAACTTTTAATGATAATTTACATTATTGACATAAAAACTCAAAGTTCATGCAATGCGGGTTATGTTCTCGTTAATTCTGTGAGTCTGAAACTCCTATGTTTCGAAATTTAGGTCGTTGAGCAGTTACCACGTATACAACAGACGGGGGGTAAAATCTCTCCCCTCCAGCATGTGTTTAAACTGGGGAAGTGGAGATGACTGGTGGCGCTATCTCTTAATGGTTAAGCCAGTTGCCATTGCTCTGTCGAGGTATGACGAACACCTAATAAGAGCTTCTTAACAAATAGCCATCACTTTCAAAGCGAAGACATAAGCCAATGTGGAAAAGGCAAGCGTTTCCACTTAAAAAATCACAAAAAGAAACTTATGTACTTATGTGTAGAATGTTTTTTTCTTCAAACTAATAGCTTTGTAATCGAAACTAACTGTAAATAATCTTTACGACCATAATATTTCTCCAAACAATATCAAAATATTTTTAAAAATTAATTTTTTAATCGTGATTCCATTGCACTTAAAAATAGCGAATGGTCAAGAACTTTCATGAAAATTTAGGAAATGATAACCTGATTGACTGTCATTTGTTTGAGTTTCTTGTCTAATAACTCTGAGTTACCTAATTATATTTCAGTTTGAAATATAATAAGCTTTGAACCACCTGGCTATTCGTGCAAATAATGCAAAGAAAAAAAACATTCAGCGAGAGCTAATTTCCATTTAAAATTTTAAAAATGTCCTACCTTACCTTGTTTAGGTAAGATAGTTATAAATGATCGAAGATTTTATCAAAAAAAAAAAAAAAAAACTGAGTGTGAGTTTCTTAGTAATGCCCATTTAAAAAGTAGATTTAACCTCAAGGTCTTCCACTATTGCACTCAAGCAATAATAATCAGTAGTTTGAGTGATAGAGCGTCAACTATCAGCTGAGACTTAGGGATAGTGAGAATGGCTTACAGTAAAACTAGTTCACATTTTTATTTCTCAGACTGATGCTACTAAAAGAATATTATCAACATATTTTAAACGTCATGTCGTCACCTAAGAGCAACACGAATACATCTAATGCCAGAAATAACACTAAGATGTTGCTTTAAGCACTGATGTTGTTGCACTGTTGCTTTGAGGCGACGATGTATCAAATTTGTACAAACAAACCTTTGCCGTAGAATGGTTGGAGGCTGTCCCCAAGATAAAGCGTGTCCGGTTATTACGTCAAAAGACTTTTTTTCTCTTCCTTAAAACATTAAATTTGCGTCAATGAAAAATTACAGATCTGTTTCCTACAGTGGTGGACAAAATTATGGACTCAATTTTTTTTTCTTTTGTTTCAATTACAACATGACTCAGTTTAAATTATTTTCATTGAAGTAAAGATGAATTGTTGAAAAAATAGTTCTAAAATTAGTACATCTTATCAATTAAATTAAAAAATTCATAAAGTTAGAAAATTTGCAAATGTAATATTTTATCATTACGTGAAACCTGGACAAAAGTATAAACTCAGAGGTAAAAAATACAGGATTACGAGAAAGTTTCGTTCCAAAATGTTAATTTAACGCCATAGAATGAATAAATGTTGCCATCAGTAACTGCTAAAAGTTTTGTTTTTGGAAATTAATGAGAAACATATAAATGCACCGCTGGACAAAATTATGAACTCATTTTTTTTTCATTTTTTCAATCATAATTTAACTCAGTTAAAAAACGTTTTGTTTCAGTAAAGATAAATAACTGACTAAATAGTCCTAAATTCAGTATAACTCATAAACTTTATAAAATAAATAATTTAATTAAAAAAATCTCAACTTTAATATCTTTATAATACATGACACCTCGACAAAAGTATCAACTCAAAAGTAAGAAACTCTGAAGTTTCTTAGAATTTTATTCAAATACTTAATCATTTAATAACCAAAAATGAACCAATGCTGAATTACAAACTTACAATACTGCATGAACACAATTATAAGCTGACAAAATTTTAATTTTTTTTCAGTTTAATTAAGTTACATTTGCAATTACTTCAGCAAAACAAAAGCATAGATTTAGGAAAATGTAATTTTGCTATTAACATAGATAAATTGAAAAAAAAATCAATATTTGAAATGTTTTAAAAATTAACACTGCATTAAATCTAGTCAGTGTGAACTACAAACTTTTAAAAACGAGTTGGGGCCCCCAGTTTTCTGAATTACCTCGAATATGCGGCTGGGCATGTAGATTTCACAAGAGTTTCCAACAGCTGCAGTGGCATATGGTTCCATGCTGAAAGTATTGCCCTTTTTAATTCCTCTGTGGTTTGGTACTGGTGCCGATCATGATAAACTTTGCGAACCGTAGTCCCCCAAAGATTTTCAATCGGATTAAGATCCGGACTACGAGCTGGCCATTTGATAACTTTGATACCCCAGCGCTTGAACCATTCTTTTGTACTTTTCGCTGTGTGTACACTCACGTTATCTTGCTAAAATAACCAGTTACCTCCAGGAATCAGATGAGCAAAAGGTAAGAGAGGATCTTCCATTATTATTTGGTAATCTTCAGCGTTCTATCTTCAATTAAGAAATGCCAATCCTGCTTTACCATGCTGAGAGAGTTATTTATCTTTACTGGAACAAAATTTTTTTTAACTGAGTTAAATTATGATTGAAAAAATGAGAAAGAAAAATGAGTTTATAATTTTGTCCAGCGATGCATTTATATGTTTCTCATAAATTTCCAAAAACGAAACTTTTAGCAATCACTGATGGCAACATTTATTCATTCTATGGCGTTAAATTAACATTTTGGAACGAAACTTTCTCGTAATCCTGTATTTTTTACCTTTGAGTTTATACTTTTGTCCAGATTTCACGTAATGATAAAATATTAAATTTGCAAATTTTCTAATTTTATGAATTTTTTAATTTAACTGATAAGATGTACTAATTTTAGAACTATTTCTTCAACAATTCATCTTTACTTCAATGAAAATAATTTAAACTGAGTCATGTTGTAATTGAAACAAAATCAAAAAAATTTGAGTCTATAATTTTGTCCACCACTGTATATGAATGACAGTACTTTTACACGTAGAAGCTCGTAATGCCTCCAAATAGAATTTGTATTGATTGAATTAGCTCTTTTACGAATTCGTCGTTATTTTAAACATCATTGAGGTGAGATTTCAGGAGAGAACTTGGTCGGGGGGGGGCTTTCGAAGGACTGAATTTGTGTGAATGAAACCAACAGAACTGTTTTGTATCGTCGCCTCAGAGCAATAGTAAGATATCTTTGTGTTATTTCTGGGATTAGATGTCTTTCTGTTGCTCTGAGGCGACGATATGAATGACCGTGCGGATACATATAGAAGCTCGTAATGCATCCAAATAAAATTGGTATTGATTTAATTAACAATTTCACAAATTCGTCGTAATCTTCAACGTCATAGAGGTGATGGTGATACTTCAAGAGTTCTTGATTTCTTTCGGTGTTTATCTATGGTTAGACTCGAAATGGCTGTTTTTAAGCGTGAACCAAAGGAGATCTCGCCATCACCCCATGGGGGGGGGGGGGGGGGTTAAGTCATACTGAAAATCCTAGTAAATTAATGCATTACAAATAAGGATTTTTGAGCAAAACCTCTTCCTCCCCTCGGGGATACAAGTCTGGTTATGTTAGTAGCTGTTTTGATTTTTTTTAATCACCGTCTTTTGTTTTATTATTTGCCTTGTAGCATCTTACTTACGATCATTTAACAATTGTTCAATTTAATGACATTGTGTAAGTTCTTATGCTGTCTTAAAAACTTATAATTTTAGGTTGAGTGAGATTAGTAAATTAGAGAAGCTGTATTCAGCAACTTTCTTTCTCTGCAAAATTCAGCCATTTCCTTCATTGAAAAAAAAAATGTTTCAAAATGTAGCAAAGTAAATGTTGATGCGACTTTTTGTGGTCCACTAGATTTGTGTATCAGTGATCTAGAAATGATTTTAGAGCAGCAATTTCCGAGAACCAATTTGTAGCATGCGTGCGTGCGTGCTTCCCCTATATTGCTGCTCATGACTCATGGAGATTTGAAAAGCAGTTTTCGCCATCAATGTAGTCCGTTTATTACACCTGATATAGTAAAATTTTTGCTCTTTTAGATGTATAATCAAGATTACTATGCCTACTTCACTACTTTAGTTATGTCCACAAAGTTTGGATCAATCTCAATTACAAAAGTCATTCGCTCTATCCGCTGTTCACAATGCGTGCTTATTTCGTGCAAAGCTATTTTTTTTCCTTATGGTTTTACTTTACCTAAAAGAGAGCTTGTTAATCATGACATTTTCTTTCATAGAATTTTTGAAGGAAAGATAAGAAATAGGAAGGGAAATTGTAGAAATTCATTCACAAGGGAAGTGATAGAACTAGAACAAGCTCAGAAACACGCGAAAATGTTCTGTTTTTCTAAGTTGTTGGCGTTGAAATCAGTGGTTGGTCAGTTTTGCGCAAATAGCAGTGTTTGATCAATACAGTGCCAGTTGAAATTCATTTATTTTATTTATTTGTTCAATATTTATTTGCTTAATTTTGAGAAAATTGAGTTAAAAAAATTGTTTATAACAATAAGTATAAAAACATTCACAGTATTTTGGGGAACCCTGGAGTTCCAGTTGGGAAACGTTTGCATAAATCAGCCGAACTTGGACGTACCTAACTACCTAATTATCCGAACCATTATGAACATTGCAATGTAGCAGTCCGTCAGTAGCGTCACGGAATTATTTTTTCCCCTTTTTCCTGCATTTTCTTTAAAACTTGGGTATATTCTGAAAGTTTAAAAAGGGTGGCGACGTCACTTGAATAGGTGAAGAAATCTAATGAGTCAGTCTTGTGATTTGAGGAGGAAAATCGCAACAGCTTTGCTATTACAAAAACGGGAAATGATTTTATTCACGCAATTACAAATTCATAATGTTCAAAAAGCTTTTTGTAAGTTTTGGCCCTTTATACGAACTTAACATAATTGAATTTAGCCCGTTCCTCAAAAAATCAGACAATTATCGCTGTACTGTAGTTATTTTCTTATGACAGTAGCAGACCCTTTCACAAGGTTAATATTTATCCTTTTATTTGTGTTTCAACAAAACTTTTGACAATAACAGACCTTTTGTGTATTAAGAATTTTTTAATCACGAATATCAACCATTAGTAGCGACAAGAGAGAAAACAGATTCTCAGCTTTTACTGATTCTCAATTCGTTTCACTACTTTTCTTATTTATCTCGGTTAAGTGCTCACATGCAGCGGGCTATTATTGGAGCAACACCTCAACTCAATAATCTACCCACTGAAAACGGGGTTTAAACAAATCAATAAGCCTTAAGCATCTGTGAGCCAGACTTGCTGCTAGTTTCGCATATATCCCCAATCTTTCCACTAAAAATATTTTTTCTTAACGTTCCAGGAATCAGTAAATATTTGCATATTGTGCATCTTTGTATTTTACCCAAATTTGCACTGAGAGCATTTTTACGTATATATTTGCACTTTATTATCGGAATTTTAAATTATGACTTTTAACTCTTATATACAGTAAAGTCCCGATTATCGGCGGATTATCCGCGGCTCGGCTTATCTGCGGGTTTTTTCACAATTTATTTTATTAATTTTTTTAATGGTCATTAAATATTTTTTAAACTTATGATTGTGTTACTGTTTATTTTTACCTTTAAATGCGTATATTTTTTTACATTCAATGTTAGTAGATACAATGTAGCGATGCTTTTAGCTATAACTTAAATGTATGTTTGAGTTTTATTCATATATTTTAGCTATTGTATACAGTAGTATTGTTTTTTACCCATTGTTCGGATTATCCGCGGTTTTCGCTTATCCACTGTTACCGTTCCACCTTATTCCGCGGATAATCGGGAGTTTACTGTATTTGAATGTAGGAACCATTATATGTATATCAACTTTCAAACAAAAAAATTAGTACGTAAAAAAACTACTATTGCGGGTATGATTAAAAATTACTGTTGCGGGATTACGATATTGCGGGTATGAGTGTACGTTACACCCGCAAATCATTACTTTTTAAACACAGAATAATTTCGATTTAACGATTGTAAAGGGACTGGAAAAAATTGTCGTTAAATCAAGGATATTGCACTGTAAAAAAAATCCGGAAACGTTTCTGAGTATATCGTGCAGCTGTGGTTCATGAAAGTTTCAAAAACGTTTCTGAGTATTTCGGAATCCTCTTTCTGTAATGTCCAGAAACGTGTCTGAGTATTTCGGAATCCTCTTTCTGTAATGTCCAGAAACGTTTCTGAGTATTTCGGAATCTTCTTTCTGTAATGTCCAGAACGTGTCTAAGTATTTCGGAATCCTCTTTCTGTAATTTTCAGAAACGTTTCTGAGTATTTCGGAATCCTCTTTCCGTAATTTCCAGAAATGTTTCTGAGTATTCTGTGCAGCTGTGGTTCATGAAAGTTTCGAAAACGTTTCCGAGTATTTCGGAATTCTCCAAACAATTTTCAAAAACGTTTCCGAGAATTTCGGAATCCTTTTTCCGTTATTTTTTCTAAAATATAATTCTTTATTATAGTATTACATACCATATCAGTTTCAATTCTTTCATATCTAAGAGCAATAATACAAGCAATTTTAGAATTATTCGTGGATTTTTTTTTTTTTTTTTTTGGAATTTCTAATGACAAATAGCATGGTTAACAGCATAACATATGCACAGTTATAAATTTTTGAAAAATTATGAAATAATCTAGTAGTTTCATTCCTAATCACAAAATCGTCGGGGAATTGGAGTGGGGGTACCTTCTGAAAAGTGGGGATTGTTTGTTAAACAATCTTAAACTTCAGTTTTTCTCTCAATATTTTCAAGACAACTATCAACATATTGTATTTTTAATGCAGAACTTAAAAACATATCTTGTATCAAACTTGATAGCTTTTATCTTCGGATAAAATTTGACAGGACTTACCTACCCTTCGCGTTCCTAAATTCGTTCACCTCAAGTCAATTTCTCTGACGAACAAAGTGTACCGAAAAGTACCAACAGAGAAATTGATGAATTTAAATATGACACCAAGTCCCCCTGCTGGAACCATTCGGGTTGATTCTTCTGTTCTTGCCCTTTTCCATCTCATCACAAATATAAATACTTATTCAAAATAGGTTACTGATTTTATTTTTACAGTGTGCGCAAAATGCATTATATATTTTATTTATTAAAACATTGAACTCTATTATATGATTATTCCATTTCATATATACAAGAATACCCCCCCCCCACCATAAGAGTGATGGTGCACCCATAAAATGCTATGAAGCGCCCACCCCCCCCTTGAAAAAGCAACATCATATACATTATAAATCAAAGTATCATATACATTATAAATCAAAGTATCATATACATTATAAATCAAAGTATCATATAAATTATAAGTCAAATACTTTAATATGGTGTAAAAATACAAAATTATTTTATTAAGTCTTTTTTTTTTTTTTTTTTTTTTGCTTTTGGTAAAATTGAGGCTCGTAAAACGAAAAAAATGAAGACACTTTTAAATACATATATGTATCTATTTGTTAAATAAATTAATACACATTTAACTAATTTAAAGCGTTTCGCTAATGCAAATATTTAAAGAGATATCGTCATTTAGATAATACTGAAGCACTATGTTCCTAATTACAAGAGATAGTTTTTTTTTTTACTTCATGGGGCATTCCAAGGTATTTTTGACATTTATATAGAGTCCGTAACGTGACCTTTTTTGCCATAACTTTTTAATTTACTGTTTGATTAGCATATTATTTTATTTTGATCTTTTCCTACCAACACACCAGCTCAAATTAAAATAATTTGCAAATCTAACGGTAAATTAAAAAGTTATGGCAAAAAAAAGGTCACGTTACGGACTCTACATAATGTTCAAAATACCGTGGAATGCCCTTCATACAATCTAGCTACACTGTTTACAAGAGAATGAAAACATGCAACCTTAAAGGCGAACTATCAAACCTGACAATTTGCATATTATAACATTTAAATCATAATGCTTGATACATAAATGTTCAGCCAAATATTAACTGAGATTGACACATAAAAACAAAGTACACAATAACACTTATTTAAATTTTTTTATAATCTTCAATTCATAAATTTTACAGAATAAAACTAGACACACTTGCACTTTAAATATGTGTTCTATATAATGTAAAATATTTTCAAATTGCAATAGTTCACAACAAAAAAATAATACTGAAGAAAATAGTTTTTTTTTAACGAGATTTATATATGAACTAAATCTCTTTAAAGTAATAGAGTTGCAAAGCGACTTACCTATTCGTCGGTGGTGGTCTTTTGCAGGCTTTGGTCACCAAAAAGGTGATTTTTATGACAGAATAAAATTCTGCCAACAAAAATTACCCATTTGGTGTAGAAAGAAGAAAAGTATCCAAGAAAAAAGTGAATTACCTACACAAGTTATGCGACGCAATGAATTTAGATGGCGTCCTCTCGGCAGTTATTTGGTTTTTAATTTCAGTTTGTATTCCTTCCGCGAGCATGCGTCGAGAATTTGCACTTCGTACTTAAAAATAAGTGACATAGCTTCAAATTCAATCTCATGACGATACATATGCAAGAAAATATAAGACTTTAAAATTATCTTCAGTGAATTCATGCGAGGAACAAAACTTCTACTAATCCCCTTGATGAGTGTTACTTCGCATACATGAGTCAGCACTTGTTTTCATTGCGTGCTTTCGAAAGTTTCAGTTTAGTTTTGCTGCTGGACTATAAAATTGCCGTGAGAGCTGCGCATGCGTCGACTCTTACTTTCTTGCTAAACGGGAAACGTTTTTGATTATAGCAGAAAACTGCGGAGGGCGTACGAATCTGTGTATTACGGAAAACTTTTTTGTATATTCAGAGAGTTTTCCGAGATTTTTTACAGTGTGGTAAATCGAGGAGCATAGATATTTAATGCATTCAAATCCGGACCAGTGAAATATATCATTTAATTGAAGAAACCGTTAAGTCGGGTATCGGTGAAATCGAAGTTATACTCTACACTCAAACCTGTTTTTGTAAGTTGGATAGGGACCACATAAAAAAATCACCAAAAACTTTACGAGGGGCTATGGAAAATAGTTTTCACAACACAATTGGAAAACGTTTTTTTATGTGGTTGATAGGGACCGCATAAAAAAATCACCCAAAACTTTACGAGGGGCTATGGAAAATTATTTTCACAACACAATTGAAAAACATTTTTTTATGTAGTTTATACACTAAAAAAAATTCGGAAACGTTTCTGAGTATATCGTGCAGCTGCGGTTCATGAAATTTTCAAAAACGTTTCTGAGTATTTCGGAATTCTCTTTCTATAATGTCCGGAAACGTGTCTGAGTATTTCGGAATCCTCTTTCTGTAATGTCCAGAAACGTGTCTGAGTATTTCGGAATCCTCTTTCTATAATTTCCAGAAATGTTTCTGAGTATTTTGGAATCCTCTTTCTGTAATTTTCAGAAACGTTTCTGAGTATTTCGGAATCCTCTTTCCGTAATTTCCAGAAATGTTTCTGAGTATTCTGTGCAGCTGTGGTTCATGAAAGATTCGAAAACGTTTCCGAGTATTTCGGAATTCTCCAAACAATTTTCAAAAACGTTTCTGAGAATTTCGGAATCCTTTTTCCGTGATTTTTTCTAAAAAATAATTCTTTACTATAGTATTGCATGCCATATCAGTTTCAATTCTTTCATATCTAAGAGCAATGAAACAAGCAATTTTAGAATCATTCGTGGATTTTTTTTTTTTTTTTTTCTGAATTTCTAATGACAAATAGCATGGTTAACAGCATAACATATGCACAGTTATAAATTTTTGAAAATTTATGAAATAATATAGTAGTTTTATTCATAATCACAAAATCGTCGGGGGAGGGAAGGGGAGTACTTTCTCAAAAGTGGGATTGTTTGTTAAACAATATTAAACTTCATTTTTTCTCTCAATATTTTCAAGACAAAATTATCAACATATTGTATTTTTAATGCAGAACTTAAAAACATATCTTGTATCAAACTTGATAGCTTTTATTTTCGGATAAAATTTGACAGAACTTACCTACACTTTGCGTTCCGAAATTCTTTCACGTCAAGTCAATTTCTTTGACGAACAAAGTGTACCGAAAAGTACCAACAGAGAAATTGATGAATTTAAATATGACACCAAAGTCCCCCTGCTGGAACCATTCGGGTTTATTCTTCTGTTCTTGCCCTTTTCCAGTTTATCACAAATATAGATACTTAATCAAAATAGGTTACTGATTTTATTTTTAGAGTGTGCGCAAAATGCATTATATATTTTATTTATTAAAACATTGAACTCTACTACATTACTCTTATTCCATTTCATATATACGAGAGTCCCCCCCCCCCACACCATAAGAGTGATGGTGCACCCATAAAATGATATAAAACGCACCCCACCTTAAAAAAAGCAACCCCTTGAAAATGTCAATGGCACAGTCTCTCACCATATGTGCATTGCATATTAATAACATAGTATTTAAAAACTGATCACTTTTAAAACGATGACATGAAATAATATTACTGTTTATTTCAGCATGTAAATGCAGCTTTTCCATTTTTGCCACTGACTCATTCCTCCTGACTGTCCTACATTAAACTAGTATATCCACGAAGGAAATGTTATTTTCGGAACTTATGTCAAGGAATTTTTTTATTGCTAACCACATTTAACAAAATTAATAAGCAGATGAATTAATTTCATAACTATGTTCTTACTAATAGATAACATGGTCATTTTCTAATGGTATAAATATTTTTAAATGAATGAATAAATTATAATCAAAAAAGATAAATTATACCGGCACATTTTTTGTGAAGCATATCACAATACTAGAAAATATTTGCATTACCATATTTCTAATGAATTAAACAATTGATTTTTTTTTCTTTTTGAACCAAATTGTATGTACATCCAAGTATTTCGAAATAACTTTTCTGTGATTGCTTCTCAAACATAAATCTTACTTCTTTTGCGTAATTAATCAGTTTCAGTTGGTTACAACAAATAGTACACCGCGGAAATAGGTATGTAGGATAACTTTAAATTAATTCGATAAACCCAAAAACAGTTACAATTGGAGCCTCATCAAATGCAAATCAACAAAAATATAAATGTATATAACAACATGTTTTAAAATATTCATTAATACTTACAAGTGAACATGAGCGGAAGAAAATCTAAGTACCTCCATTACAACTGAATAAGTAATCCAAAGGGTTTCGTTTCATTAAGTATAAACACGGGTGTTGAAACTATTCACGCTTGAACACACAATATATATCTAATTATGGTCGCATTGGAAATTGTAAAGAAGCAAATGGTTATTAACTAACTTAATAGTTGCGTACATCGTCTAAAAAATCAAGGGCAGTCCAAAATGCAAAGGTGTAAAATTAGTTTCGACACATTTTACTACTCTCTAGACATGAAATAACAAGCAATCCAATGCTAAACAGGTGCTGATTGCAGCAACCATAGATAAAAAAAAAAAGAATTTCTCGTTATTTCCGACTCGTTGGCGCCTGTGTTGGAAGGATGAAATAGGTTTCGAAGCGTTGCGTCATCACTTCCGCTTCTAGATATCTTGAAATAACAAAAAGCTTTCTGAATATTGAGGAGTTTGCTATTGGATGAAGGATTCCTACTATTTCGGAAACGTTTCCGATATATCCAGAAACGTTTCCGAAATTTGTTACAGTGTAGGGACCGCATAAAAAAAAAGTCTCACGTAGAAAATAACTCAAAACCTTACGACAGAAATTGCTTCTTAAAACGAATTCAAGATGCGGCAGTTGATCTCACCAAACCTCTTTATAATCTGATTTTCAAGTACACATGTGAGTATTTTTCAAAAATTTTATTTACATGTGTTCGTATTTTCAACATACAAAACTTTCCAAAACGTATAACCTTCATCTTTCGTAGTCTGACAGCGAAAGAACTTTCTTGAAATAAACTGGTTCAAAATCACTCTCGTTACTTAAGGTACCTCGCACTGTTTCATATAAATATGTAACTTCATCAACTAAGTCCCAATTTGATTGAAATTTTCATGTACCGCACAAAAAAAGAAAAAAAAAAAGACACAAAAATTAGGTTTGAGTGTACATCTTTTAAGAAGGTTGATACTTTAAATTGTTGTACATAATAATTCTTTTATTCAAATATGTAAAAATTAAAATCCAAAGTAAAGAACGGGAATCAAGTGCTGTGAAAATGCCATACCCGTGCAAGAGGATTGATAAATTTGCAAAAAAGTTCTTTTCAAGCGAAATTTAGAAGAAAAATAAAACATTCATTCACTCTCATAATCAGGGCCAGATTAAGGCCTGGCACACGGAGCACGGGCCCAGGGTGCCAACATTTGGGGGGCACCAAATCTGTAACCAAAGTTTTTAAAAATGGAGCAAATTCAAATCGCACCATAGCAAAATGATAATAATAACAATAATAATAATAAGTCTAGAAATAAATTCTACATATTTAAAATTATAACCTCCCTCAAAGCTACTACGGACTTAATATAACATTTAAAATACAATAAAATATAATATTAAAAATATTTGATAATTATGTCGTATTGCTACCAGGCAAAAGTTCGACAACATCTCATGTTATACTGTTTTCGTAATTTATAATGTAATGTAAGACATTACCACATTTAGCGTGGTTGCAGAAAATACTTAAGCTTCAAAATATTTTATTAATATACAGTATGTCATGGGGGAGAGGCGCCAAATTAAGTTTGCGCTCCGTATCCTCAAAGTCTTAGTCGGGGTCCGCTCATAATAATGAAGTAAATTCAAATTATCTCAACTGTAATATGAGCCGTCAAAATGTGAATCCGAACAAGTATCGCCATGGATATCTACCCCAAAGCTACCCTTATTTGCACCCCTGTTAAGTCCCCTGATCACGCGGCACTGCCTCCACCGTCTGTAAAATCCACTTCACAGTCGATAGGCTGAAATGTAGGCGAGAGAGAAAAATCAATGGATTTTAGTGTTTTATTTCTTTTTACTTCCTTTTACAAAAAAAGAAGTATTGTATTCGCGAAAAAATTTTCACCCAAAAATCGGGCTTAATTTCCATTTTGCTCACCCCCAAATGAATGTTGAGTTTTTTTTTTCAACCCGACCACACGTGGATATGTGCCTAGGAACGTACAGACACCCGAAATATCCATTTTGACGATCCCCGAGTTAATTACAACGAGTTTTCTCGTGACGTCTGTATGTACGTATGTGCGTATGAGTGTGTGTGTCGCATAACTCAAGAACGAAATGTCCTAGAAAGTTGAAATTTGGTACGTAGACTCCTAGTGGGGTCTAGTTGTGCAACTTCCTTTTTGGTTGCATTCGTATGCTCCAAAGGGGGTCTTTTGCCCCTTTTTGGGGGGAAATCATTGTTAATTTCAATATAAACTCAAGTGGTATTGTAATTTGGCGGACACTTAGCGAGTGTCTTTTAGCGAGTTATCGCCAGTCTTTTGGTCGCCAAGTTTTGTTGCCAACTTGGCGACAAATTTGGCAATTTTTTTTAAAATCTGGTTTCAATTTGGCCACTGTTGGTGATATTTATAGAGTAAACTATTAAATCATATTAAAACTGCCAATAATGAGAAAATGACATTAAATTGGAGTAAAAGGAAGTCATGTGATGCACAAATCAGCTCGTTTTAAAAATAATGCCAGGCTCATTGTCGCTACTCTGACATGAGCATTACAAAAACAAAAAATGATTCATCTTCATCTGCCCCTACCGTGTACAAGATATAAATTTTATTCATCTGAAATCTGCACAAGCCCAAAATATAACTCTCTGCAAATAAATTCAAATATGCTTTCTTAAGGTTTATAATCTTGACATTGAAACTTGATTTCGTAACTGCCTCTTGATTTGTTTGCTGCCTCATGCCCATGTACTGACAGAAGGGCTGATAAGTTAACCGGGAAGTTTTATTTTCTTATCGATGGGAATAACTAAGCCAAAGCTTATTAGCTATTAACATGACAGCTTTCAATTTCTGAATTGGCTAACTTTCCAGATTGCAGCTTAAAATAAAATTTTCAATACGACTCATTTCCAGTTTCACTTGGCATTCATTATTGTTCTTTCTTTTTTTGCTGGTAGTTGTGAGTTTTTTTTTTTTTTTTACATTGTAAAATGATTTGAGATTAAATTTGGTTTTATGCGCTGTGAAAAGAGAATATTTTGCATACATCAATTTCTTAAACAAAACATTAAACTGTAAAACACGTTAATACAGTATGTGTGTTAAAAATATCTAATATAATTCTGATTCAGAGATGAAGTTCGGTACATGATGAGGAATTCAGAACTGTGTTGCATCTATAAACTCCTAACTGGGCACAAAGTGATCCAACCGAATTCTTCGAATTTTTTGCGATTTTTCTTTCTTTTGTGTCATTAAAAAAATAAAATAAAAATGAGGTTGATCATGTACTTTTGTTATCACGAGTGATACTTTATTTTTAACTAAGTTTTTAAAACAAATTTTTGATAAAAACTTTGTATCCCGGGGATATTGCATTATGTGGGATATGATTAAACATAAGCAAGCAACAAAATGTCCAAAAGTGTTTTTATTTATTGCGAGAAAATAATCAATTTTGCGTCGTGCTCTGTTTATGATGAAGGATTTTAGGCGAGATTCGAGTGTTTTAGTTTCTCTTTTAGTTTTTCAGGTGCGTTATTTCACTATGAACAGTGCTGCTAACAGTAACTGAACTAATAACCAGTGGCGTCAGGGAGCGAGAGGCGATTTGCCCCGGACGTCACACGTCTGGGGGGGTTAAACCCAAAGTGGCATTGCAAGTTTTTGAAGCAGATGAAGCTAAAATGCATTTTTAAGACAGCAAATTTGAAACTTTTCCGGGGGAAAACTCCCGGACCGCCATTCTCATGGAGTGAATGCTATCCTCAGGATTAGGTTCATAGTGTCAATACTTAGACCTAGTAATGACTTTCTTTTATTCTAAAAAAAACTTAACCCCATTATCTTTCCCTGTGTTTTACATGTGTGTGTTTATGTTTGGGTCCATCAATTTCATACATCTCCTTACTTTTTTGACCTCTCGACGGCCTGCACATTTGCGTGTAGGGCAAGTTTCATAAAAAGAGTTCAAAGTTTTTATTTGTCTTTTGTACATTAGCCCATGTATAATTTCGCTATAGCACAAATGTAGTTGCTTCTGAAAATTGTATGGATTTTATGTTTTCAAGTGTACATAGAGTACTAAAATCTTTTTTTTTTTTTTCATTTGTAGTGGGGGGGGGGTGCACACCACAAATTACCGCCCCTTGTGTCAACCGTGCTAGGTACGAAACTGCTAATAACCATTCATTAAAGAATCAATTTGTGATAACGAGTCCCCAATTCTTGAAAGATCTTCAAAGTAGCAGCATCACCAATGATACCATGCCCAGTCAAGGATAGTTTCATATATTACTTTATTTTTATTCTATAGAATACGAATTACTTTTTTTTTCTTTTTCTTTTCAATAGAATTCGAGAGCATATCTTCAAAAACTTGTTTTAGCATTCGTACTTGTTTGTACTTTCTCGTCTTTTTAATGAAAAAGAAACAGAAAATCTGCAATGGGTTCACGTTAATCTCGTATTAGGTTGCAGAACATATTTTCCGCCAATTTCGTCAAATCATGTCCGCAATAATATACGCAACCACCTTTCATTAAACGGATTTATTTTCTCAGGCGATAGAAATTATCCTTACTACTAAATGCTTCAACTTTTGAATACAGGTCCCCCCCCCCTCCATAAAATAAATCGTGAGGCAAAAAAGTAGTTTGGTTTGCGCAATGAATTTCTTTTACAAAACCAATATTATTAAAAAAAAGTTTGAATAAGATATCACCACAACGAAAAAGGAGGCTCATTATAATGTTAATAATTTGACAATTGCAGCAAATTGACTTAGATAACCAGTGAGCATTATGGTTTTGAGTTAATTCAGGATATACAAACTATACAATTTAAAGACAGAAGCGGTACTTTTCATTTATCTTTTTCAGATGTTGAAGATACTTGAAGCTAATTTTGCTTCCATGTTAAAGGAAGATACTTGAAGCTAATCTTGCTTCCATGTTAACTTTTAACATGGAAGCAAAATTAGCTTCAAGTATCTTCCAACATCTCAAAAAGATAAATGAAAAGTACCGCTTCTGTCTTTAAATTGCATAGTTTGTATATCCTGAATTAACTTATTAATCATGGAGCTAGCTATCACTTTATAGACAGTTTACAGCATTCATAATATAAGTTTGCTAAATGCTGTCACTGTATAAAAATGGAAATTTTTGTTTCCTACTCTTCGCATTTTCAAAGTTTTGAAACTATTTACTTATAATTTAAAGCATATTTCTGAAAACTAGAGAGAATATATTCCGATTCTTACACAAAGAGAAAAATTAAACTAAATGAAGAAAAAGTCAATATTCAGTCAGTGGTAAATATTCTTACAAAATTAACGGATCGTCCTACAAAACAAATAAATAAATAAATAAATAAATAAATTAAAAAAATCGTGATATTTTAAATTATTTCTTTGTGACAAACATTTGTTTCGCTGTCGTATATCCCCTTAAATAAAAAAACTTTTATTTGTGACTATTTCTTTAACAAATTTTAAGGAGAACTGACAAAGGTTTTCAATTACAAATCAAATAGTAATCTTAAAACTAAAGTAGGGTTTGCAATATTAATTTTTGCTCTAATTCTTCAATAACTATTTTTCAGCTGTTGTATTCAAAAATTCATAGACAGTTACAGCATTTTTCTCTTTTTTTTTGCTTGTGTAGGATTATAATAAGTTGATTTTATGTTATATATTAATGTAACGTACATTGTCATTATAGAAAAGAACAAGGGCTTGTAGAATTGATAATAAAGATTTCATTTTAAGCCTTGTTCAGATATTGATTGACGATTTTTTTTATAGTAAAAGTAATTTTAAATTCCTGGTCGTTAAATTCTTCGTGGTACAGTGGCCGCCGCTTATATGAATCACGTTTGTTCCAAACAGTTTTGATTCCATAAAGCGGCTGATTCAATAAAGCGGCTAATTAAATAAAGCTGGATTTTGTTCTGTTTTTGCAATTTGATTCATCAAAGTGGATAATTCAATTAACCGGCGTCCACTGTATTTCTGAAGTTCGAGGACAACAGGCGCGTTCGATTCAAAACTATTTTCACGGCCCTACTTTGGAATTTCATTTTTCTCCGAGTATTATAAAAAAAAAAAAGTTTCAAACTAAAACTGGTCACAAAAAAAAAAAAGTTTCATTCTATTTATCTTCCTTTAAATTGCTACAATACGTTTCAGTGTCAGAAATCGACCTTTAATAAAAACCGGTTTCTAAACCTCTGGCATAAAGGTTATTGATGTTGTAATTGTGGTAAATGAAATATTACTGAACTAAAGGGTCAAAGTTGATTTTCCATTAAGTCATTGTTTTGTTTGTGCATTGAGATGGCTTTTTCTTTTGTGCAGTTTAAATGGACATTTAACGATGCATCGCTACGTTATCAGATGAACAATGTAAAAAATATAATTATCTGAATGCAGCATCCTATACTTACTGATATTTTAAAATTAACTCGCTGGAAGTAACCTGTTTAGAAAGCTCATTTTACCTTTGTGCTACCCAGGGGTGCCCAACTAGGAAGGGTCATGGCGCAGACTGCGCCATTGAAATTTTTAGGGAGGGGGGCTGTTTTGAGGGCTATTTTTTACTTTTTGGGAGGGGGTCTTTGCGACATTTAGAGGGGTGTGCCCCTGCTCTTAGGGGGGCATCCCTGGTACTACCTCACTGTGCTAAACAAAAGTGTAGAAGTATTATAAAAGCTTCAAAATGATACAAAATAAAATATAAAATAATGACATTCCGCTAAAATTGTTTAATCCTATGACTGTCTTGATGCTTTCCGAAACTTGAGTTTCAACTCTGCGAAATATATCTTCATTCTTAGAAGCATGGTTGTATTAATCAGATACTATCTGCTAGTAGTATTATACTTGTACAAGAACAATCTGCGTCATACGACAAAGATAAAAATATTTGCTTCTTTCAACAAAAGAAGGTATTTTTTCAATTGATATTATTTTGTAATACTGCTTTTTTCTCGATTGCAATACCAAAAATACTTCTCCTGTCTTACTACCTATTGTAATTTCTAAAAGTCATGATCATTAGAAGAACGTTATTTAAAAATTGATGATTAGATGTCTGTTGCTAATGCGATGTCCACGTGTTTGGCTGCTCGCAAATGAATTAATTTAGGTATATTAAAGCTGCCTAGCATATGCTGTAGTTGGAGGGGGGAGGGGGACGCTGTCTCCCGAAATAGTTGGTTTTTTATTGTAACAATAATGCTAATGTAATGAAAATTGGTTTCAAACCACCTTTTCCTTTGGTGAGTCCACCTAAACCTTCAAGGTGAGTGTCCGCAAGTATTTATTTTTTACCACTACAGCACTGATCACAGGTTAATCGTTTTTGAACTGTAGAGTGTTACATTTTTAAAGTTCGGGCTCCAAAACGGAAATGGCCTTTTTTTTTCAACTTATGACTTTCATTAATATTATTAGTAGTAGTAGTAAAAAATTATTGTGTACCACGGCATGTTTGCGTGATATGCATAATAATACACTCAGCAGAGCAGTTACATTTTTAGCTTATTTATGTTCTGCTAGTAATTACATTTCTGTTAGTATAATGTACACGCAACGTGACTGGGTGTAGTTGACCCCTCGCAGCTGAGTACATTTGGGTGCGTAATAGACTAATCGTTTTTGGAATGGAGAGTTAAATTTAGAAATGTTTGCTCTACAAAACAAGTGGGAGCTTTTTATTTTTTGATTTAATTTAATTTTATTTTTTTTTAAACTCATTGTTTCTCGGTAGGATGTGCAAGGTAACGCACTTAACAGTGCAGTTAACATTATATTCTACGTTTCATTTAGATATGTTATGTGTAAGGAAAATTAGTATCGGAATTATGTTTAAGTAAGAGAGTTAGTCTTTACATTAATGTACCTGTGCTCTTTAACTGCTACTTTAAGGGACATTTCTATTACTTTTTAATGAAAAAGTTTCCATTTAAAAGCTTCCAACTGCTTCTTGATTTTTTTTTCTCTGAATGAAATGATATCTTAATGAGAGGAGAAAAAAAACATTGTTGTTTAATCCTTCGCTTTCGAATTAAAATGCTTGCAAGAACATTCAAAATATTTTCATTTTAAGGAGAAAGTATCTAGGATAAAAATAAAAATAAAAAATTAATGAGGTGTCCCAGTTTACTTATTTGGTGCATTAAAAATATTATTTCTTGGAAAATATTCAGTAATGAAATAATCACGTTTATTAAAACTCAGTTCCACAGCAACGTATTGATCTGTTTGCTGCGTCCAGACAGTTAATGACATTTTCTTTTCTTGTAAAGGTGAAGGAACTTGGCCGAAAGCAGTATACTGCAATTTGTGTATTCTTGGTACTGCAAATAAGATTAACTGTTTTTGCACAAGTTGACAGGTTTTATTTTTTAAAATCTCTAACCTATAATGCTACTCTTTTTGCAATTTGGATCACATCCTCACTATATGATTTTTCAAGAACGGATGTCATTAATTAATGAATCAGGTTTGATTTTTTTTCTTGGCGGGTCATTTTTTGACTTTTCTTTCCTCTTAAAATACTTATTTGCTAAGACATACAGAATGATCGTTTAAATGCGATTAAGATCACTTTGTGAGTTGCCGACCTGTAGTATGTTGCTTGTAGGAAAACTTAAAACCCCGGAAGCATAAGTAAAGAACGCAAAAGTAAAGCATAGTTCCAGAATATGATTTCGTGCTAGAATGAATATGACAATAGCATATGTAAAAAATCGGGGAGTCTGTTTTCATGTGCACAAATGCTCTAATGCAGAATTTTTTTTCTTTCTTTAGTTTCTTATTTTAAGATAATAAAGCTGACCCTTTCTTCTCAAA
Source organism: Uloborus diversus (assembly GCF_026930045.1). Classification (NCBI taxonomy): domain Eukaryota; kingdom Metazoa; phylum Arthropoda; class Arachnida; order Araneae; family Uloboridae; genus Uloborus; species Uloborus diversus. The sequence goes on along the minus strand of NC_072740.1, from coordinate 24,332,284 downwards.
GCATGTTTTGTTAGTTTTCCCCATATACCACAGTATCTGTGAATGCCATTGAAAATTGATGATATACCCTTACGCCGGAAATAATTATTGTTTTAAATATTTTTCTAAGATATGGAAGAAAAGAAAAAAACTATTGAGGTTAAAAAGTACCCAGGAAATAATGATAGAAGGCGGCAAGAGGCAATTCCCTTCTTGCTCCCCCCCCCCCCCAGGATTCGAGAAATTTAATGCATTCATGTATGTTCTCTTTTCCTTTTTTTTATAAAATTATATGTATCCTTTGAGATTTTTGAAATGACACTCTGTTTTACGACTACAAATTCTCAAGTTCTGAGAGTATTTACCTATACCTCGGACCTATACAGCCGTTATTGTTAAACTGTTAACCTTATTGTTAAATTTGTGACCTTGGTCGTACGAAGACATTGAGGAACTGAAATTATGTTTTCACTGAAGTTTCTACTAATGCTAATAATGTCTTCTGATGGCAAGAGTATTTTCTCCTATCTTGCATTTTCTTCTCTTTTTTAAACTAACTGCTGTTTGACTATTCTTGTTGCGTTTTTAAAATGATCAAAGGAGGAGATGTAAGATCGCAAAGTCGTTTGGGTGTCTTCAGAACACGAATTTGATCATTGGTTAAACCAGGGCGTAATTTATAACAAAAAAGTGAAGGAGCCCTCAGTCTTTGAAACACCTTTTAATGCTAAAAAAGCCTGAATTCCGTCTAAATGTATTCACGCGAAATTGAAAAGAAGTGCAGGAGGTGAGCTCCCATGCAAATTAATTCCCAGGTTAAAAGCATTTCTTGGTAGTCATTAATTTCAAGAAGTACGACCTGCCAATAGTGCAAGAGCATTTATCTGTTTGTCACAATATTATTATAAAAGTTATATATTTTATTTTTTAAAAATCTCGTATACTGAAGTGTCTGAAAAACCTAAAAACCAACAGTTTATAGGTTTGAATAAATATGTACTCTAGTTTACAAAAAGAAAAGATTAAAAAAATTTGATCACTTGAACTACGAAGACAAACTAAATGCAAGAGTAAGGAGAGGAAATTTGACGTATTTCGAATTCAAAAGCAAAAAGTTTAAACTCTCAGCTTCTTTAAAGAGTTCAGGGCAAGGATCTCCATTGATACTGAAAGGGCAAAGTTCACATGGAACAATAACGCAATTACATTATATTTTCGAATGATTTAATAATTTTTCATACACTTTTAGTTAAAATTTATATTAACGCGTGTTGATTATGGGAAAACATACGAAAATAGGAGCGAATCTGAAAGCTGTGATAAGTTTGGAAACCATTGGTTAAAAGCAGCTCTTGCTCACAGTTCATTTCAACGAATGAAGTACTAAATAATTTAAGCTCTTTATTATTTAGGAAAATTATTACAATTCCCTCACGCACATATGATTTGCATTCATATCCGAAAGCATCTAACTGGAGTCATCTACATACCTCTGACCTACATATCGCAGTTTAACAACTTATGGGATAAATTTTGTCAGGATATATACTACGCAATGAATAGGTATGCCGTCATCCCGTAAACACATTTCTCAATTGAATTTCGTCATTTTATGGAGAAAGTTTGAAAGATGCAATTAAATCGAAGAGGTGTCGATAAATTCAGTTGTTTTCGCTCATTTCTTGTTTCATAAGGCTTTGGAGTTTTTCGCATTATAAAGTAAGTGCTTATTGGACCGATTTTACAATTGCAGCAATGTAGAGTCTGTTTGGAATCATGTATGATGAGAGTTTATCATTTTTAATGTCGAAATTGTAGATGTCTAAGAATTAGGACAGTTTTCTTTTTATTCTCTTTCAGTACGCTTTTAGAAACTACTATAAGTTTCGAAGTAATCGTACAATTTGTAATGAAACGTTGGTTATCATTTTGTCATTTTTAATGATGAAATTAGAGATGTCTAAGAATTAGGACAGTTCTCTTTTTATGCTCTTTTAGTACGCTTTTAGAAGCTACTTCAAGCTTCGAAGTAATCGTTCAATTTGTAATGAAACGTTAGTTATCATCACGAAGTTTCGGAACAATTTAAGTAAGTTTCTCATAATTTTATTTAAAATGTTCACAGAAAATCTCAATCTCACTTCAAAAGTAGATTTTTGTTTCAAATTAATCAGTTTGTGTTTTATTAAATAATTTCTGTAAGTGACCTTATGACTATTGAAAGTACATTTTTAACTATCTATTGCGTAAAATGCAAATAAACTAATAAAGTTTCTGTAGTTTATGTAATGTAAAGCTTTGCTGAGTCGGACTCATGAGTCACTCAATAACCTCACAACACCATTGCAAAAACTGCAAATTAAATTTTGTACACACTAAAAAACGTATTCAGAAAGTACGGAAAGACTTGATTTGAATTATGTAATACATTTCGGTTATTGGTTTCAGTTTTTTTTCTGTCCTTTTGTCTATTTACTAATCTCCCATTTTTACTCTTTAAACCGTTTCACTCCGTTCCTTTGCTGGGATGATTTTACATCCAAAAGCTCACACTTTTTGCACTGAAAAAGAAGTTCCATAAAATCCCGAAACACGTGTCAGCAACCAGTTTGATATTTGTGGTGTATCTACGTTGTTTACTGCTGTTAAATTCATAAATTGCCTGAAAGGTCGATTGTTTTGGTTTGGTCGAATATTCAGAAAAATGGTTGATGAAAATGCGCTTATAGATAATGAATAACGCTAGTAGAACTGTAAAAATCCAAAGACTAACATCTTGAGTTTATTGAAATACAAAGTTGTATTTTTAAAAACCGAAAGAAAAGAAAGACAAATAAGACGTAGAATCGAACTCTGTTATAACATGTGCGAATGGACCGCGATATTTGCTCATTAGAACCGAATGCTCGTAAAAAACGGGTTTGCACAAAGCTTTTAAGAATTAGGGCATACTTGCTTTGATTTTCTAATTTCAGTACAGTGCCAAAAAAGTTGGATATTTTGCTTTGAACTGCCTTATTGTGTCTTTCTTATGTTATTGTGTTCGGGGAGTGCTCATTGCCTGAAAACCATCGTCATTTGCATGCCTGATTTTCAAAATGATTTCAACATATCAAAAGCTATAGTGTATGTTGAGGTTTCTTCCTCTGGACGTTCTTCCCATTTGTTGTTATCCTCGTCGCTTTCTATCTGTTTTTTTTTTCCCGTCAAAATTAGCACGAATTTGAGTTAAAATATCATCGGAAGTTCTATAAAATCCTTTATTGTATTTATTTAACATGAAGCAATTCTTCAAAAAAATAAATAAATAAATAAATAAATAAAATAAATAAATAAATAAAAGGTTATTTATTGATAAAAGTATTAGTAAATAAATAATTTTTAATTTCAATCCCTGTACCTATGTTTTCTGTATTATATTCTATGTTCTTCCACAGAAACAACATTCAGGAATGATACTGTACGCATAGATCATCGACTGATACAGCACGCAAATCATAAATCACTATCCTTGAGTTAAAATATTCTTTTTCTCAGGGTTTATGACTTATCATCAACTTTCAGTTGACTTCAGATTGCTGAAGGATTCTTTTCAAAAAAGGATAAGCTGAGCTAAAAATCAATAGAAATTTTACGAATCAAAAAATATTGCTCGCTTTAAGCAGGGTTTGCTCGTTAAAAGCGAGTTATGCTCCCATAGACTAAACATGGTACTAACCAAATCTTTCTGATTTTCTTGCTAAATCCGGATTCTTGTTAAATCAGGGCTCATTTTAAGCAATTCCGGTTGTATTTACAAAAAAAAAAAAAAATTGTCTTGTCAGTTTTTTTTTCCGTTTGATATTTCATTCCATTATGCAAATTGCGCAGAAGTTTACGGAAATCATTATAACTGTTTTCCAGCTGGGCTTGACCTACGTCAAAAGAAGCCTTCGTCCTTGAATGATTGCGAAAGTAAGAAATTTTAGCAGCAGGAAACCCAAAAAATGATCAGTCAAGAAATGTGTTTAATAGGATTAAATTTCGGTTTCTTAATAATGCCATGAAAGTTAGACCGGTTTATTTTTCTGAAAAATATCTAATTACAATATTCGTATTTAAAACCGGTATTTAAACTGTATCAGGTAATGTCTTTTTTTTATCTTCAGAATAAAAGTTTTACTCCTATCATTGGGTAAATGTTCTTTATTCTTAAAAATAATTTGTCAGAGATATACGGATTTTTCAAGGCTTGAAATCAATCCTTGACACATATTAGAAGAGTGAAATTCTTTTTGGAGAAGTGAAAAAAAAAAAAAGATCATAAAAGTGATTAATCCCATAAAAAATTTGTGCAAACAAAATGGAAGAAGACAGCGAAAGAAGAGATGTATGCTGTCTTAATTTTCAACATTTAGAATATGGGACAGATTGAGTTTTTAAAATATGCAGGCCGAGGAGTCAGTCACCTTACTCACCTTTAGTCACCTTTTGAAAATTTGGTTACTTTTAGTCACCTTTTGCAACATTTGTCACCTTTCTCACCTTTCTTGAAATGTCTTACGATTTTTTTTTAAATAATTAAATCCTTGAAAAGTATCTGAATGTTAACAGTGAAATTAATTAAAAAAGTAGCATTAAATATGCCCCCCCCCCCCCACCTTGTTGTTGTTTAAGAAAAATAGCTATGCTACCGGGAAATCCGGAAATTTTTTTTTATTGCTTGCAATTGCACCCTATGAGCAGAACCAGTCTTTCTATCCCCCTTCGACCATCAGAGGCATTTTCCCCAAGTCTCGTCTAAACGCCATTTTGTTTCCTATCGTGTTTCTGGCCATAGAGTGTTGTTCGACTAGAGTTCAGCTGTGCAATTTGTTTCTACACACTTTGTTCAGTGAGTGGTTATCGAATGCAAGTTGTCTTCCGTGTTTATCAAATGACATCGTCTGAAGTCTCTGAATCTCAAGCTCATCTCTAGCCAGGCGCGTTACTTGCTTGTTTTACTTTTACTGACTTCGAAAGTCGCGACTAAGCAGCCACAAGTGGTTCGATTTGAAAAAGGGGTGATGGGTTAAGGAGGCGTGCCTCGATGTCTGCTTTGAGCACGGAATAGTGAAAAGTTTTGATTTGTATTTATAGTGTCACTTTGTGTTTGCACAGAAATGGTTAGTTTGGGTTTTATTTTTACTGCGCAAGTGTGAAGTGAACTTGGTCTGTGTAAACATTTCTTAACATTTCCTTTTTTGGTGCGTCTCGGAGAATCTCCGATTTTTTTTCCTTTTTAGATTTCAATGCTTTATATGGCCAGTTCCAGTAAAAATAAAGCTTTTAAAAGCAAATTCCAGCCATGTTTAACATGGTTTGGTAATGTAATGATTTGGTTCTTCCACATTCATTTCAAAAAGCTGCTGATTTTATAATCCAGAGATTTTATAAGTGGCGGTTAGTGTTTATTTATTTATTCAAGTGGAACAAAAAAAACTGCTGTAAACCTATTTGGAACAAAATGCACTACGACAGTATTTTTGATAAATGCGATATTATTTTCCTAGATTCAATAAGGAATAAATTTATGTTTAACAAAAAAGAAGAAAAGAAATTAAAAAAAAAAAAAAAACAGCCAACCAACGCATCTAAAAAATGAGTCCCGATTGAAAAACAAACAAACAAAAGTACCCTCACATCGTTATCTTTATCACCCCTATTTTGATCAAATCAGAAGAGACCATGACAGCATTCCTGCTTATTCGGCATTATTTTTCATTCCTAAGCCTGATAAGTTGGGGATTGCAAATTGACTAGGACCAGTCTAGCTGGGCCCAAAGCCTGTTGCTGGTTGTCACTTTTGTATTTGTAATTATTAATGACTTGATTTAACACTACATTTTTTACCTCCCATGGATATGTCATGGAATATTTTCAGAGCTTGCTAAAAAAATAAAAAATAAATAAAACAAGAAAGAAAAAATTATGAACATTTTCAGGCATATGAAATGATATTTTCATCATTTTATTTTTGCATTGTAAGTACTAGAGACGTACCGAGTAGCACTTTGGCCGAGTAGCCGAGTACCGAGTACTCGGCCTTTCACTACTCGGCCGAGTACCGAGTTACCGAGTACTCGGCTTTTCACTACTCGGCCGAATTACCAAGTACCAATTATGTTTTAAGAAGAACCACCGACACACATGTGATGAATTTTGAACTTATTGGAATAGTAGTATAGACCTCCTTGTCCATATAATAGTTTTTAAAACTAAATTCATGCTGAAATTTAATTGCGCATTATATTTAAACAATTTTGTTTGTGTCAAAAATTTTACAAAAAAATATTTTTAAACTTAAAAATAAATAAATAAAAGGTATGATTAATCAAGTTGGAATTCAAACAAATTACATTGAAATCCCTCTAATACGGGCAATTTTTTTTTTTTTTTTTGTCCGCAATAGAGAGGTGTCCGGAGGACAGGGGTTTAATAATGTTATTTGCATTGGAACTGGGGAATTAAAAATTGTCCGCATAAGAGGGGTGTCCGTTAGAAGGGGCTTCACTGTATACCAATCAATTATAGTTCTAGTCCGCTAAACAAAAATGATTTTTAAAAGCAGATAAAACAAATGTGCAGGAACACTGCAACCCCCCCCCCCCCCCCCGGTTACAAAAAACGTCTTTTTCCGTGCATAACATGTGAGCTAAAGAATGTAAAGACATTCGACAAAAAAATCCAACTTTTGTCGGATGCCTTTAAATCCACGAGCTCCCATTTTGTGCATTGAAAAAGGAATTCCTTGTAATGTCAAAACACGTGTCTGCAGTGTTCCTGCACTGTGCTTTTAAGGTTGTTTTATTTAATTTTCTTTTTTAAGCAAAGGTATTTTTATATTTTTTATAACTAATTTTTGTTTGTAGCAAAAATCCATTTTTAATATAAAAATTCCATATTTTCTATACTTATTTTTTTTGCATAATTTTTAATAAAATTTTTATTAACTTTGGGGACATTAAAATAAAGATTTATTCCATTGAAGCATTACAAACTTCATTTTTCTCAAAATTTAAATTTGACTTATAAATTTTAATTGTAAATGATTGCAGAATATAATGCTTGCTCTTTTTTTTTTTAATAAATTTTAGTATCTGTCTTGGACAATATTCAATTTTTTGCAACTACTCGGTATTGGCCGAGTATCTGATCAGAATTTGGCCGAGTACTGAGTACTCGGCAAATTGGCCGAGTAGGCCGAGTACCGAGTAGTTACCGAGTACTCGGTACGTCTCTAGTAAGTACAATTATAATTTTTTTAAAGTCTGATTTTTCAAATTGGTTTTCTCAGTTATTCTCTACTGTCAAGACTTTCGATTTAATATTTATGCTTTGTATTTACTAAGAAAAAAGAAAGAATGCTGATAATTTTTCAACAAGCTAAAAAAAAAGAGAAAAAAACAATACTAACAATACTAAAAATGTGATTGAATAATATAAATTTTATATATATATATATATATATACAGTCGACGCTCGATATAACGACCATCTCCGTCCCAGAGAAAAAGGTCTTTATAACGAGTGGTCGTTATAAGAGGTATAAATTTAAAAAATGTACGCCGTCATCATGCATGCCCAAGTAAATGCCCAAAAGTTTTTTATCAAAGGAATTTTTAGAAAAGTAGTGTGCAAAATATATTGATAGAATATTAAACAAGTTTTAAAGTAGAAAATATTGGGAGAAAAATGTTACACACTTTCAGATCTGCTACTACTACCACAACGATTTCTGAAGATAAAACCAGAAACAGAGGTCTGCCTTTTTAGCAGACGTGATTTTTGCAAAACATTATTTTCTGTTTCAGATATAGGTGATAAATTGTGTTTCTCTTGCTTTCCAAAGAAACATTTAAAAGTCCCCCGAGAACCCCAAATCTTTAATAAATAGTAGATTCAAACACCAAACTACCAATACATCTGTCAACTCCCTTTTCTTAGGAATCTGGAATTTTCTCGAATTTTCCTCCCATTATTTTTTCCGTGCTAGCTGTGGTAAATGGTAATCCCCCCCCCCCCCCCCCCACCGCCTCTTAAAGTTGGATTTGACATTGAAAACTTCAGGCAGATGTCCGTAAACAATAATCAATGTCATTTTAAGCTACAAATTTGTTTTATTGGAAAGAACACAAGAAATAGCGTCCGCTGATTCGGTCGCTGTATTGGATTAGACGATTACAGAACGGTCGTTATAACGAAAGCAAATTAACATAGAGTTTATAGGAACAAAGTTGGGACTTCTACCACTGGTCGTTATAATGGGACGGTCTTTATAATGTGTGGTCGTTATAATGAGCGTCGACTGTATATATATATATATATATATATATATATAATAAGCTTACTTTACACTGAAAGTTTTTTGAAAATGTCTTAAAATTTTTATTTTACTACTTTTAGCCCTATAATATTCATTTACAAAATTGTAAAGTAATCTTTACAAGAAATATTTAGGCTATTTTGGTAAAAATCAGTAAAAAGGGATAGTCCTTTTCTGTTTTTTGAGTTCTTAACAAATTGCTTTTGGTCACCTTTTAGTTACTTTTTTGTCACCTTTTAGTCACCTTTGTTTTCAAATTTGTCACCTTTCTCACTTTTCTCAAAGGCCATCAGCAGTCCTCGGCCTGAATATGTCGAATCATTTACTCGTATCTTTTTTTTAATTTGTAAAATTTTAAATTTTAAAAATGTTTATTTTTTACAAATTTTCTTCGATGCTATTTTTTATTGCTTGACTAAGTGACTTATTTGCGTGACTAAGTTTTGAGACGTATATCTATTTTTTGATGCGTGAAATTCGCTAAGGGGTCTAAAAATATCTCTGAAGATGTCTTAATGTTTCGGTATCTCTACATACGTACATTGATAGTTTGTTTGAAATGGATAAAAAAATTTTTTTAGAAGAACGACACGGAAAACTTCCTAACACATATGCGACAGTTGAAATACGCAAAATTTTTGCTTTTGACAAGTTTTTAATGAAACTTAAGAAATTTGGAAAGAAATATTTCGCTTGTTTTCAAAGAATGATGGCAGTTATTCCTTGTGTTAACTTTATAGAAATAATTTCGTAAAAATGGTGGATACTCAAATTTACTTCTATAGTTAAATTTTCTCTTGAAAACATTGAAAAGAGATTTTTTTTCTTTTTTTGTAAAAATTAGAATTATTTTCATTTTTTTCTCCATTATTCTGCCATGAAAATGAGCGTTTAGTCTCTCAATTTAGCATTTTTTCATTAAATATTTATATAAAAAAATTGTCTTGATGCAGTAAACTGCTTGCTGTAATTTACATGCAAACTAGATGGCTGAAGAAGGCATGTTTTTAATTTTAGTCGTTACTATTACTTTTTACCCTGAAATACTGAAGACATTACATTTGAAGACTAAAAACAACATTAAGCAAAATTTGTGTCGCCAATACCAAGCTTGAATCATTTAAGGAGGAGCAAAAACTTCATTTTAGGCAGAAGAACTAACTAATTTTTGACAGAATTTGAAATCAATTAGATAGTTTTGGATTATAATAAAACAATACCTTTGTTCTGAAAATAAATTGATAAAAAACAACTTTAATAAGCTTTGTTAACTATCTTTGTACTTAGTCGGAAGGTTTTCTTATCCGTAAGCATCTGTTTTCTGCATTGAAATAGGAGATCTTTGTAACCTCGAAACACCTGCAATATTTGGTCTCTTAATGCTTTTTTGATACCTCAATTTAGATATTTTTGTTGCTAGTTTTCTTTCTGAGTAGCACCACTGTTTCAGCTTGCAAGCATTGTATTTCATATTGTAGCTGTTACCGTTAAAGTATGTAATGCAGTTATTTTATAGAATACTTAGTTATTCCATGAAATAACTGATCGTGTCCGTTAAAGTGTGTAATATGTTATTAATTTGACACTTTAACTAGTTATCCTATGAAATAACTAGGTATTCTATAAATTAAACAATGAGAGACAGTTAAAGTGTAAAATAAACAATTTATCTAAAATGAAATAACTATAGATATGTATTCTATAAATAAACTAATGATAGACAATTAAAATGAAAAAGAAGCAATATATCTCATTTATGCAGCGTATAAATGGTATTTATGGAAACGTACCATAAAATCATTTGTTACAACAAGGATTACTAAAATGACACTTGGAATTACAAAGAACATTATTTCTAAAACAAAAACATTTTTTGTTGGCACACTGGGTTTTTAAAATGCAGTAGGGGTGGAAGGTAAATGTATTTGTCGTGCAAGATATATGGTATAGATTATTTTACACTTTAACGGGCTGAAGATCGTTATTCTGTACAATAACTAGTTAGACCAAGAAATACACGAGAGTTTTACACTTTAACGGACACGATCAGTTATTCCATGAAATAACTAGGTATTCTATAAAATAACGAATTCCATACTTTAACAGTAACATAGCCATAAATACTAGTATGTACAAAAATAATTTGTTTTGAGGATGGTATATTTTGCGTGCAGAATCAAATCATGTATTTGTTTCATAACTTAACATATTACGTTATTTATTTATAAGGAATATATTTTTCCAAAAAACAGAAATAATGATAATAAAACTCTTTTATGGGAGCAGTGCTATACATTGCAAGCGCTGGTTAAGTATCTGTATCTCGTAAAGAAGTACAAATAGATAAATGCACAGAGAAAAAAAAAGAAAATTTGCGAAAAAAATAAAAGGCTTGTATAACACATTAAATTGCATTGTTCCTGTCTGTCAAACATACTACTAACGATTCTTCATCATCTTTCCCTTTTAATGAAATTCATTCAGGAAGAGTTAATGATACGTAACACGTCTTCACGGTTAGATACAAATTTCTTGGTTGGGGTTACTATTATTCATTAATCTGGATTTTAATTGTAACGTGCAGACTCTACATTACATTTAGATTATTTACGGGAGTAATTTCCTTCATTAGATTCTTGTGTTAAGTGGTTCCGCGATTTTCACCGATTGGAACGTAGTTTGCGTTAACATATGTTATGACCTCTGGATCGCGGAATGCGGTTGCGATTTATATTTGCCTGCGTTAAAAAAATTGAATTATTAAAAAAATAATAACAGTAATATTTCATACGATATTTTATGTTAATTTTTTAATTACTTCTCTTATTTTTCTAAAATCTTATTTTGCTATAGTTTACAATGAAAAAGAAAGCTGCTCATTACGTAAATCAAATAGAATGCAAAGTTGGAGTTCCAGAGTTTGAAATGAGTTTTTTAAAGCGAAAAAGTAATATGATTAATCAATCTATTGTTCCTTAAAAATTGACAAAAGTTAGTAGATGAGAATGTATGTGTTAAGATGCCACATCCAGCTTGGTTGAGCGGAACATTAAGAACTTCAACAACTGTAATGTTTGCATTTGACTTTTCAGGTTTTGGAAACACATGGCTAGGCTTTCTTTTCCCATAAGTATACAGATATTTACATTCTTCTTTTATTTTTAAACTAATTCAATTAAAAAAACTCTCACTTTTATTATTGCAAGACATCATCGTAATTTTTTACATTAGTTGTAATTTTAGCTTCATTAGGCTACTTTTAAAAGAATTTTTTTATATATATAAAATATATTGTTCGCAATTGTGTTGGAAAATAAGCAACTGATCAAAAGCATCTAAGTTTATTGAAGCAGTGACATTTCTTCTACATATTTCCCCGTTAAATTTAAAACACTTATTTTAGTGTTCACACTAATATCATCTAAGAAAGAAAATCATAAATATTGTTATTTTTTAGAAACAATATGTGGAAAGTTAAAATCCATAGGTAAATCAGCTAATGAAAAGTCTCAGTGGGATCAAGTCTCCCCCATGAAGGGATCAAATATCCCTTGATGTGGGAATACATGATCCTTTTTCAAAAATATTGAAAAAAATTATTTTACCAAAACTATCTGTATAATTTCAATTGAAAAAAATACTTTCAGATAGAGGAAACAATAACAGTTGTTCAGGAAATTTTGTTTAAAAAACTGATAATTTACAGCAGCGAAAAAAAATTTAAAATTAAAGTGCTGATCGAGTATCCTCAGTCTCTCCTACTGTGAAATTTATTTTTAAGCAAAATTAAAGTAAAACTCTAGGCATCACCGCTTTAAATCGCTTATAAAACCGTACGCGCGAAATATTATTCGACGTTGAAATGTTAATTTATAACTTTTATGCTTTATATTAAAATATGCAAAGCGCACTTAGTTTCATGCAGACGATCAAAGAATTCCAGGAGGAAAAGTAATTAACGCAAAAGATGAGTTAAATTGATTTAAATATTAAAAGATCCGTCTGTTTCTGTTATCTTATTTTCAATGATTCTACACTCGGTTAATATCAAAAAAAGTACACTGAATTTTTAAATGAATTATTTGTTCCGCGCTTTATTATTCTTCCAACAATTCAGAGTTATTTCAAATGTCAAAAAATAGTGTCGGGGGTATCGTCTGTTATTTTCATTTCTTCTTTTTCGTTTAATTGATCTTTATAGCTTAGGCTGTAATAATGTGGCTTTGTGTCTTGTAATTTTGAAAGATCGAAACATTCTTTATGAAAATCTCTCGGCTGGAGAGACAGGGTAATTTATCAAGTATTTATTTGAACGGTTTAAGTAACTTAGTTCTGTTATTTTTTTAATTGTGTTTGTGATTAAATTTTTACTGTGATTTAACACATCGTTTGCTGTAGTGTTATAAAAATTAAATAAATCTAGCCGCGATATTTTTCTCCATAAATTTTCACTCGTGTTTAGATTGTTTAAACATTTTTAGATAGTTTTATTCTTCTTAATTACTTGTTATGCTTCTTCAAATTAACATATTGCAATTAAAGCCATGCAACAGGACATATGCTGTGTAAATAAATGAATAGAAGACCAAACAAATAGGGAAAATATTGCTTTTATAGTTCATGGTTCTGTAGCTCTATTAAAGCCATTCAATGCAGGGCATAATACACTGTAAAAAAAGTCCGAAACGTTACTAAGTATTTCCATGTAACGTTTCGGGACTTCAATGGTTTTTATTCACTTCCTGGAAAAATCAAATATCATTGTCAAAAGGTTTCCTGAATTGTTACAAGTTGCACGAATGCAAAAAAAATAAAAATTAACTTAACGTATATTTATAAAGTGTATCGGCTTCAGATAGATTACGTCCCGTTCAGACTGATTAAGCTCCCAAAGGGAGCGAATAAGTCCATGGAATACATAGGCTTGCAAGAATTGCAGGCGAGTAAAGCTCTTAATACTTGCTTGCAATTCTGCTCTAGCTTTAGGTCAGAATGCAATGTTTGCAATACTGCTTTTGGAACTTTCGTGATAAATCAGGAAGGTGCCAAGCAGTTATATTATAACTACCTACGTTTACTCTGCAGTTCCAGAAACACGACTGGCTTTAAACGGAAAGATTTCGGAATTTTTCAGGAGGCTTCCAGGATAATTTCAGGAATGTTACTGAATTTTAGCGGAAAACATTCCTGGTTTTTTCAAAATATGTTACTGGCAGAAATTGAGCACATCAGCTGCCCCCAGAAACTTTTCTGAATCGTTTTTACATTGTAAATGACTGAATAACCAAACGAAAAGGAAAAAAAAAAGGTTGGATGTAGTTCTTTCAAAACGGTTGCAGTGCCGAACGTATGGGCTGAGTTCCATGTGGTCTAGTAATTAAGACCACTGTCTTTTGTTTTCAGATTCGTGAATAGCAAAATAAAAGTGAAACAGTAAGTAAGAAATAAAGTGAAAAGTTTTCTACTTCGTATTTTTATATCCGTTGTTTATACGATTATATCCGTAATTTTATTCCACGAGCGGATCCCTTCCCTTAAGCTACCAAATATTGCCTACAACTGCATGTTGGGGGCTTCTATTTCGAAAAGATCGCCGTATACCCCGTATTTGAGTCCAAAAATTGCACTTTGAGTCCTCCTTTCCGATAGTGGCTTCTCAAAAACTAGAATCTGCATCTGTTTTTGTTTTGTTCTGTATATACGTTAAATAAGATACACTTTATATTTACTTGAAAGTAAAGTTCATAACCCATGTTTTTGCATGACTCGAACCCAGTTCTTTTGAACGAAATGACTGGAAGAACATAAGCAAAATAAGATTTTAAGGAAAACTGGATTGTGTGTTAATTGTCTTCTGGAGTTTTAGGTTTAAAACTGCTATGCGTGATGCTTTTTGTTTGATATCAACTTACAAAGCATGAAAATTGTCTCATTTCTAATTATAGACTTCGTCATAAAAGAGTAATTTGTTGCTTACAGTTACCAAGTAATTTCGTGCCATTGCTTCAAGTATGTTATATTCATTCGTTAGCCCTTATTCTGTCCTTGGTTAAATGAGTTTTTCAAAATGGCTTCTTTGTTTAATTTGCTAAGTTCGGCATTTTGAAAAAAAGTTTGAAAGTGTTATATGCGTTTAATATCCAACCTTATTCTCTAAGGCACTTTATTCATTACGAAATCGGAAAACCACCGCATACTTGTACCTTTGAATAACTTACAGGAAATTCAAAATCGAGTTGCTTTTTCAACATACATCTGAAAAAAATGGCACGTGCTCTGATTCTGAGTGAGATAAACAACCAAAGTTCTGCTGCAGAATATATTAATGAAATGCTTTATACTTCTTTTTATTTTTCTATTTCGTTACTTTGAAATTCACCTTTATGCGACGTAATCTTAATACCGTCAAAAATTGAGACTTTAAAAACCTTGTTGACTCTCTCATTATCTACTAGATAGCTTCCACATCACGTTCACGTTTCCTTCCTAAACTTGAACTGTCGACGCCCGAAAAATATGTTTTAAGCTTACGAGTTTGCGCTGACGTAATGTCCGTAGTCGCTGAACCATAGGTCTATTCAGTTTTGATTCAGAGAGCTTGCACTCAGTTGGAAAATTCTAAGGAGAAACCAAAGCTTAAAATTATCCAAAAAAAAAACACGATTTATTATATAATGTATGGTATTTTATTATAGTTTCTAATTGTTCCCATATCTTGAATATTTGAATACTAATATAGAAAGTAATGTCTCTGTAAGATATCATAAAATAGTACATCGAGTTGAAACGGCGAAAATAATGTATCTTATTTTATTCAAAAATTACTTTATCAGATAAAACAATATGCTTCTTAGCTATGAATCAACTAAAGTTACTTTGTATGATTCTAGAAAGATTAATAAAAATCTATTTTTGATTTTCTTCGGTTGATGTAACAATGTGAGCAATTTTCCAAAGACAATAGAATTCTAACAGGTTTGGGTATTATTCATTTTTCAATACATTTCATTGCATTTTTTTACATGTTCGCTTTAGCAGAAACTAGTTATGAAATAATGCAATCACTTGAAATTAATGAGCGGTTGCACACACACACACATATATATATATATATATAGAGAGAGAGAGAGAGAGATATTTAATTTTTTCCAAAGTTATGATTTTCACACGACTTTACTGACGCCTCGAGTCTCAATGATGTAAAAGATAGCAGATTGGTAAATATTTAATGATTTTGCACTTTGATCAGTTTTGAAAGGAGTAGGTGAAAAATACTACGTTTGATTATGATGTTGAGAAACTAGAAATAACAACCTACTAATATTAAATTAAACCTTTATATTATCAGGTAGTGCCATAAGCAATGTATGTGCTACATTAATCCGCTGTAATTGATGCAACGATGGAGGTTTTTTAAATTTCATTTTATTGCTTGGTGATGACTTTTTGTGATGCTTGACTACCCTCAACAAGAATTATTTTTGTTATTCGTTCCTGACCAATTCACTAAACCTTTTTTATCAGAGCAATTTTTCCTTCTTACGGTACCATAGAGAGCTGTTCTCGAGCCTAATTAAATGTAAGTATCTCATCAAAAAGTTTCAATCTTGGAATTGAACATAATTTTTTTGTTGTCGGAGAAAACTCGGCCTCTTCGTTCCAGTGATAAATTTGCATTATTTATTATGAAATGAATATTTATCTGAAATCTAAAGTAAATAATAATAAGTAAATATTTCTTTTTAAAAAAAAATTAGCTTCAGGGGGGGAAAATCACTGTTTGTGGGGTTCCCCCATGGTTCTAACGAATTTTGTGCCAACTTCCATGACTGGAAGGATGGAAAAGAGATGTGAACCTAAACGGCAGAAAATATAAAATGTTGCCCAAAAATAGTACCAGTAATTAAAAATGCTTCAAAAAATGCATCAAACTGAAGAGGAAAAAAATGAGAAATTAAAAAACATTTCTTCCCCTTCACAAGCGAAAAACTATAAAAATGAGTAAACCTGACCTGAAATGACTGGCTACTAATAAAAATAAACGCCGCTGAGCCTTGCTTTTCTTCATCTTCTAACTTTAATTACAGACATTCTAATCAACTTAAAAAGTAAAGTTCGTTTTAAGAAAAAAAAATCAGACCCTTCGATTGGTATAGAAATTTGTTACTTGTTTTTTTCCGCAAAAAATTAGGAAATTTGTCTGAAATTTTCACTTGGAATTGAAATGAGGAAAGAAAAATATACTTTTTCCCCCCATTTATAGTATATTTCAAATTATATAATTTTTTTCCCCTCTTATGTTTGATACTAAAATGAGAGCACAACTTTCAATATTTACGTATTAGTGTAACGACTTCGAAGTTGTACATTAAGCAGTAATTCAAACCCTTAGAGCTCCACGAATTCGCATTCGTGAATTACTGTATAATGCTTAGAGCATCGTGGATTAACTGTATTGCCCCAGATAAATGCTGTTGGTGTATTTGTTATTCAGTCAGTCTTTAGCACAGTGCCGAGTCTTCAATTTCTTCGAGCCAGAGCAAACACTTATAACTGCCGCCCTTGCCCATCTTCTTTCAAGCTGTTAAATTTAATTTCAACGCCAAAAAAAGAAAAAAACACACACACACACACACCAATAGAGTGAATTTGCTGCCCCAAGAGGTATGGGCCAAGGGCCCGGTTTGCTCTTCCTTCAATCCAGCAATGCTTTTGCAAGCACATAAAATACTTATTTAAGTTTTAAAGTTGCGTTCATTTTAATTTAAGCATCAAAACATAATATGTTTTTCGAGGACAAGTAGCTTAATTGCATTTCCTATGACATAACTTATAATCAGTTTTCGACTGATTAAATCTTTCTTTCGAACTGGTTAACACGCCTACGCCCTTACGATTGGTTTTTGTTGATGTCTTAAAGTTAGTGAAACTGGCTGATGTGCATTCATTTTTTAAGAATAGAGAAATAGCCTTTTATATCATTGTATCATGTAAAACACATAACTTAAATACTATTTTTTTTAAGTCAAAGCGTAGCAGAGTATTAAGAGTCTTTTAAAAGGTAACGCGCGCGAGAGGAGTTTTTCCTTTTGACTGAACGTGTTAACGTGGAACCGTTATTCGAAGCATTTATGTTAAAAGCATTATGTTAAAGTATATTTAATGCTTAACCGAACATGCGTTTAAATATAACGAAAAAAATTGATTATCAATATTTAATCTGTAAATATTTATAATTTTGAATAGTTTTAAAAATTGCGTGTTAAAATTATTCATTTTAAAACATAACTTTCATTTTCTAGTAACTTTCATTTTGACAAGAATCAGCGATATTTTCGCTCCTTTTTATATTTTCTGTTATTGGTATATAGTAAGAAAAATCTGCATGCATACTTAACCCTTATAAACTGACCTGTCATATCAGAAGTAGTGTTTCGTCGATGGTATTTTTCAACGTACTTTTTATTGATAAGCTCTTGGTTTGCACGAGTGTTTAAATGAAATTTCAAAGTGAAAGGTACTTTTTCTCAGGAAGTTGCTACGATAGAAAATTACTTTTTTCAACCTTTAAACTCTTTTCTGAGAAAACATAAACTACACAACTGTCTAATATAATCATTAATGTAAAACAATAAGAAATAAATAATTGAGAAATTCCGACATTACTTGACCAATTCTGATACATCAATTCATTAATGTAAAAAGAAGTTGCAGTGCAGTAAAAAATACTAAACAAAAGAGAATTATTAATTGGCCAAATGTCTGCTATACCTCATAGAGATAAGTTAATAGGTATCTTCACTGCTATTCACTTGGTCTGAGTGATTTTCACAGCCTTTCAATCTGAACTTGAAATTTTTGTGTTCGTACTAACTTGCATTCAAATTGACGCCGATCGATTTCAATAAAGACATTCTTATCAACATCCCTTGATTTTAGCGAGACTTGCAAGAGAAAAGTTTTAAGGCGGTTTTTTTTTTTTTTTTTTTTTTTTTTTTTTTTTTTTTTTTTTTTTTTTTTTTCGGAATTCTTCTGTGAAACTTATAGTTAATTTCAAAATTCCCTGTTTTCACATATATATATATTTCATGAATATTTAAGTGTATATAGCTGAGATTTAATTTATAAGGCTTTTTAACTTCACTTATAAAACTGTTAGTGTGTTTCATGTAGAGGAAAGGGGGTCACAAGAGAACTTTTTTTTTAATTTCTTTATTTTTCAAAAAATATTATAAATTTCTCAGTGCTAATTGAATACGCTTTTCTTTGTGTCAAGGAATTTTCTGATTTTTTTTTTTTTTAATGATTTCTGTACCATTTGGTATTTTTTAAAAATGTCTTCAATTGTTCTCATGTACCCCTAGGGTGCATATCGCACATCCAGTCAATAAAGTGTAAATTTGCAATTTTTGATTACATGGTGGTATTGTGATAACATGTTAGACTTTTATTAAGTTTAATTGTATTTTATTTAAATGTGTATAGATATCAAACTTAATCAAGTTTAATTGCATTTCATTTCAAATTCCAACGTATTAGCACTGTAATATCACCGTAAAATCAAAAATTAAGAATTTGCACTTATGGTGGTATTGAACTTGATTTACGATACTTGTCCCTTCATGAGTTAACATGCCATGTTCACATGGGCTTTATTTACTTTAAGATGTTAATATATGAAACCCATTCTTCCTGATGTAATAAAAGTGTAAGAACTTCAGAAAATGTACAATAGGTTTAAAGTTGCTAGAGCAAAAGAGGAGATTGCCTTTTGTTGAAATCGTCGTTTCAATAAATACATTAGTGCATTGTATTTCCGTATTACTTTTAAGAATGAGTTTAATGTGATTGAAAGTTATGCATTTGTTGTTGTTTTGTCTTCCTTTAAATGATAAGATCGTTTTTTAAATTAATCATTCTTACAGATATAGTCTTTTCCATTCGTATTTGCTTTTAACAATTCTTCGAAATGAAGCCGCTATACTGAAACACTTTCAAGGCAACTGTTTTTAAATTATAATTAAACGTCATTTTTTAAGTTCTTCGGTTGTAAGTTTCTAAAGAAAAACTTACAAAATGAGGTTTTGTACATTGTAGACATACAGTAAGCGAAGTTTTACTTCATATTTTTAAATAAATTTTATGCTTCCATCATCGTTTTCTCAGAAATTACAAATTTAACGAAAAAATAGTAAGCTTTGTATATATATTGCGTAAAAAAATAAAAATAAAAATCATAGGTTGAGCTTAGACATGGTTTTTCTCAAGAAGTCGTGAAAATAGAAAGAGAAGTTCACTTTTTTTTCGTTAAACTAACTGCTTCTGAGAAAAAAGTCGATGGAAACACCAAACTGCCATTAAAAAATGCGAAGTAAAAACTTTGCCTATTGCATTCTTATTCTATACAGAAACTCATTTTATAAATTGCTATTCTAAGAAAAGTATAATTGAACGACTCAGGAAATGAAAATAAAGTTCTTTGAAAGTTTATTTACTTCTTAATTTTGAGAAAAGGCACAGAGGCCATTGATTTTTCTTTAAACTGGTATATCGTGAGCTACTAATGAATGGAAGAAGAAAAAAAAACGTGTCACAAAACTGATTTTAATTTTATATTTTTCAAACTTTTATCCTCTTAGAGTGATCAAGAAGAACAATAGATTATTATCTACCAGTGGATGATTTGCAACATTACTATTAATACTTCTTTTCTATTTAATGATTTGCAACATTAAATAGAAAAT
This sequence comes from Uloborus diversus, assembly GCF_026930045.1. Taxonomy (NCBI): domain Eukaryota; kingdom Metazoa; phylum Arthropoda; class Arachnida; order Araneae; family Uloboridae; genus Uloborus; species Uloborus diversus. The sequence continues at coordinate 24,312,217 of NC_072740.1, read as the reverse complement.
GGCCTAGCTTCAATTTAAAATTTTAAGGGACATTTTCATTAGACAGTGTTTGTTAACATTAAATATGAAACCTTACATTTTTATAGAAAACGTATTTTGTCTACCCATTTTGGAATTGATGCAAAGTTGAATTTGTATTTTTAATAGGTGATATGTTAAGCATTTTTTTTTTTTAAATCTCTCAACAATACGTGGGCGTAAAAAAGTATTGTCCATGCCTGTGGAAGTTTTCAGACACGAATTTGGTTCTTGCGTTAAAGCCGTAGATTTTAGGGTCTGCATGTTCCATCTTCTAGTGTGGGAGCTCCCGTAACTTTTATTGATGGGGTTGAACCATTTGGGGAAATGGGAGGAGGCAGATTTACGGCAGGCAGGAGCTAGCCGGGGTTTAGGAGTATTGAGGTTGGTATGCCACGCGTGACAGGCAGGACGGAAATCGTCCTTAGCATCACGCCCTCGTGCTCGCTGTCATGGCTGAGGAGGGAGGTTGAGGAGCGAGCTCTTTGTGCTCCCTTTTTTTACCTGTTATCTAATTTATTTACTCAACCTATACCGTCGCTATTATCTAGATTAGCATGAGTTTAAGGAGCTAACTGTAACGATTTAAATAAAACACAAATGTTTTGCAGTTTTGTTTTAGTTTTGCAGTTAAAAATTTTTCCCTCATCATCGATCGCTTCACCTGCAAAATCGACTGTGTAAAAAATAGGCAATGTTACAGAAGATTGGATTTAGGCTCTTAAATATCAATAATGTATAAAAACACCTCTTACTTATATCTAACTATATTCTTTACACTTGAGATTCACAGCTATATTTTTGAATATTTTTATCTATTTTTCTCACACTTGAATTTTACAGGTATATCCCACAGCACGATATCGCTACTTTTCTTAAGGTATTTTTCTTACGTCAAAACGCCTGAATATCTTGACATCTCTCTTTTAAGGCATTGTTTTTGACGTTTTGGGGTTTGTTACATTATTTTTATTTATTTTGAATCATTTTGTTATGAAATGAAAATTGCTTCTACTGATTTTGTTCTTCATCTTGTAACTTTCTTATGAAAAATCTTTCTCATAAGATTGAACACAGCATAGTCATAAAATGTATTTAAGTTTTTGTGTAGAGCTATGAATTTCGAAAAATTTGTCTTTCCTTAAAAGCAGACACGTCCGACCTTTCGAATGTTGCTACGGGGAAGGCGCAGTCATGCCCATTATTTTTAATTCTACCGGAGGGGGGGGGGCAAAGGGTACCCAATGCAAATGATGTATGTATTGTATCGAAAAATAACGAAATTTCACCCACTTACATGTAAATGCATCAATTTTTCAAAGCGGGAGGGAAGCAATTGATCCTCACCAGAGCCCCCAAATTGGTGGAACTGTATATTGGATATACTCATTACAGATTACATCGAAAAACAACAAAAACCACTCCCACTAATCTGTAAATACAAACTTTTTTAAGCCGGAGGAGGAGGTCCCCCTCCTTGCCCCCCTCCCCCTAAATGATGGGCCTGACATCAGAAATAACAAATTGAAAACTGAAGAATTGTCAATATGTCTGCCAGTTTTCTTTACAATCACACTAATAACGTAATATTGAAAGTAGTTTTTCAAGATGCAAAACTTGTTTTCAGACATCAGGTGTTTATTCACATCAGAAGTAATCAAAAAGCATTTGATGATCCAGTGTATTTCTGTTCTTTTGTAAACTAATGAAATTTCAGCTTTAAAGTACAATAAAATCAATGAAAACAATATTAATGTAAAGTATCAAACTCCCCCTCCCCCCTCTTTCCCATTTTTTTATTTATTTAATCATTTAACAGGAAAAGAGAAAATGAATTTCCATTGTTAAATATTTTTATTATTCATGAAATACACCGCCATCTCAATCATTTCCAGCTGAGGACTGCAGTTTCGTGCTTATTAGCACTCATCAGCCCGGCATAGGAAAGTGACTGAGCTGGAGATGAAGCCAAGAGTGCCAAACAAACTGGTTGCTAATATAAGAATCAGCACAGACCAGACGAGTGACCGAAGCAATGGTTCGGTTCAACTCGAAGATTGAAGGCAAGGCATAGTACATTCAGTAAATTACCACCCATTAGCCAGGACTAAAGCAGAAATACATGAAATACACCGCCAGCTTAGTGTGCTAAAAGCCTGTATACTTACTTTCAAAATTCAAAATTTATTTTAATATGTTTTTTATTATATTTTCTAAAATAGCTACAAAGGGAGATTTGACCCACGTCAGTTACGGGAGGTTTGACCCGGGTCAAATCTTCTCATTTAGTTTCTTTTGATGGTGCAACATTTTAAAAACAATTTACTTTATTTTATTTGTTTTAAGTAAGATTATGTTAGTTCACAAATGAAATAAATGCTGTTCTTAACTTGTAATTAAAGTAAGTCACTTTACATAGTATAGATTTTAGTTTTTAGAAACACTTCCTGTTTGTGAATAATTCTGATCAAACTAAGCACAACCGACATTTGCTTTTCCACTTTGCTTAATATACTTATTAAGATATTCAACCCATACAGGCCCTTATTAATCCAATTCACAACTCGTAACACCTAAACAGCTACGCCCATTTGCCAAAGGAGGACCTAGAAAAGTCAAAGGAGGTAAAAAACGAATCACATCTAGAAGTTTGACAGACACCCCTGTCAAAGCTGAGATAGCAAAAATGCATAACATTAAAAAGAATAAGAAAATGTGTAAAAATATTTTTAAAAAGCAAACAGTAAAACGAAGATTACACTTGTGTTCAAGCAGTGAGTAGAAATGTAAAATATTTTAATGTCATTAAAAAAAATTATGGTTTTTCTTTTGATATAATTGTTGGTTGTATCATATAATAGTAGTAAATCAGACATATTAACTTTTTAGTATAGTTTTTATACATTTTAACCTCTGTTGGTAAAACCTCCCTCAAGTGGGGAGGTTTGATTCAGTTTGGACACTCTTGAAAAATTGCCAATAAAAAAAAATAATTTTCAATTTAAATAAACACCAGTGTAAAAAGTTGCTCAGATATATTTCCTTTCGAAAAAAGTCAACTAGGAATTTTTCTTGTGGGAACTTTTTTTCTAAAAATACCTTTGTAAAAAGTGGGTCAAACCTCCCCAGTTTCCCCTATATATATTTAAAAATAAGAGGGCATAAGCTGAAACTTTAGAGGAAAGATGATGGGTAACTTAGATTAAAATTCGAAGAATTGGCACTAAGAGTTTTTTTTTTTTGATGTGCATTCATGCACATCTCGTATATCAGGGTGAGACGCACATTCGTCTTTTAACGATAATAAATTTTACGTAACGAAAAATAGATGATGGGAAATCAATTTTAAAAATTAGACATTTATGTGTATCAAGTTTTACATCTTTATCGTTTATCATACTTTATCTTTTTGCGTTATTATTTTTTGAAAAAAAAAAAAATAAAACATTAAAATAACCTTTAAAGTTCAAATTCAATCAAAAGCAGAAGGTGTACGCTATTTTTTAAAATTAAACCAGAAGACGAACACCGTATACCGTCGTGTACCCTGCAATAGAGCACTGACAATATTTACTACTTCAAAAAGTAAAATTTCATAAACGCCTTAAAAGTACAAATGCAGTTTTAATTTTTTTTTACATCAATGGTAGTTTATTATTATTATTATTATTTAATGCGCAGGGGGAATTACAATGCGTAGAGATGATTTCAGTAATTCGACATTCGCCTTAGGGAGGCTGTTCATAAACAATGTCACATTTTTTCCAGCATTTTTGACCCCCTCCTCCCTTATCACAATGCGTCACACTTCACTTAAATCCCCTCCCATTGTCACATGTCAAGCCATTCTTCATAACTTATTCTTTTGAAAATGCGTGATGTCACACTTCTTGCTGTCCCGTCCTACCTCCATGTCACAGTTTCACGAACCCCCCCCCCTTAAAAAAGTAACGCTATTTGTAGACGACCCCTTATAACTGCGTTTTTAGAAGCACGTTGTTCCTGATTACGATTTAATCGCATCGCTTTGTAATGCGTAGGAATAGTAACGCGAGGATTGAAAGGTCACGGACATTTCTCAAATAGGGTTTAAACTTCCCAGTTCTAACTCCATAAGCGAAAAAAAAAAGGCGAGCTAAAGCACGACTAAAAAACTCTTTTTGCAAAGCAGAATTACGTTTTGTCGGTTTTGACTTAACTAGAAAATAATAATCATGCTCAACCATAATGAAAACTACTTTTCTAAACAGTAATAAGTTTCCCATCTTTGACTCCGTTAGAAAGTAGATGCAAATTCAACCCAAGTAAATAACTTTCGCAAGTGGAAAATTTTTTCTTGGTTCCAGTTTTAAGATTAATGTAGGAAGAATGAACGTGGATTTCTCCCTCTAGTTTTTGGGAGTTGTGTTATTGAGCTTAAGAAATCAAAATTAATCCAAGAGACCGACAAACGAAAAAATATCAGACACCGTTATCCGATAGTTTATCTGTTTTTTTTTATTTGTTCCATAGATTTAATTTTATTTATCCATGATTTAATTTTTGTGTTTATTTATTTTGAAGTTAATTTGAATTATCGCAAAAAAAAAATTAAATTGACATAAATATTTTTTGTAAATATATAAATAAAAGTCAGATGGAAAATAGATTCTTTGTTTCTTAAAAAATGTACAAAAGCAGCAAAACAAAAATATGGATTTTTTTTATGTAAAAAAAAAATTAATTTAACAGACAATATTATAAAGAAAGCCGACATGTATACGCTTTAATAACTCATATGTATGTGTAATAATAGAAAATGTTATTTTTTTATGTGTTTAATACATTTGTGTGAAGCATTTTAAAAAAAATTTCGGATATAGTTGATGTCAATGGAATTGAGTGACAGCCTACTAAAGATCAAACGACTACTGGTTTTATTTTCAAGAAATTCCAAAATTGCTCCACATTTTATGTCTGTTTGACCTTTTAAATGTCTGCATTATAAAATAAAGCCAAAAAATAAACGAAAGTTGCTCTGCTTGAGGGGAAACTCTTTGTTGCAGAACAATAGTCTGAGTTTTAAAAGAAAAATGAACTGAAATTTGTAAAAAATTGTTTAAAAAAATAGTTTTGCTGTTAATTCAAAGCAGTACTTAGTGTAGTACGTTAAGGAAAAAAAATCTTTCAAGAGTTTTGTGAAAACGTGAAGTACAGCCGTCAAATACTGAAAAGAAATAAATAATGAAAGTTTAAAAAAATGCATAACGTAGGATTCAATTTACTTGAGTTTTAAATTTATTTTTTTTTTAATTATATTTTTATTTTATTTATTTATTTATTTATTTATTTTTTTGGAAAAAAAATCAACGTACTACAGTGAGTAAAAATGTTAGTTATCAGTTCAAACTGTTGTTTTCTTTCTTTCTATTTATTAATATATGTGTGTATGTGTTAATTATTTCATGATGCCATTTAGTTGAAAATGCAACAAATTCAGTCTAGAATTGTAATGCCTCTATTATGCGCTTGAACTTCCATAGCATTTTCTTCCAACTACAAAGTCAGGGTCACTGATTTCTTCCACTGTTTCGAAACATGTTAACAGTTAACTCATTTTTTTCTTTTGCAATCACTAAAGACAATGCATGGATTTCGAAAGAAAACATTCGCATATGCTATGGTTCACAATTTCCAATAAAAACCATTGTGCTCTTCCAAACATAGAAAGAACCTTAAAGGATTCTTAAAACTTACTCAGATTTATGTGGCTTAGGTAGGGTTCTTGAATCTATTAAAATTGAGTTCTCGTGGTTTTAGTAGTTACTGCTTGGAAATGAAAGGCAAATAGCTTTGCAACTTATCCTTTACAGTCACTACAGCAAAATCTAGAAATAAAATGAAATATTTGTAGTGATGTGTGTGTGAAAATAAATCTTGTTGCATTTATATGATGGTAGTGGTTTCAATAAAAGCTCATTGTTAGCCACCGATAATTCACGCGGACATATTTAACTCACTATCAATCATCGCTGGCTCATAGTAGTCACTCCACGTCTATCATCAATACCCGATAAAATACTGTCCATTTAGAGATCTAAAGTGAATATGTTTTTGGATCTTGACTTAAACGTTTTTCTTTTAGTAGTAGTAGAGTGAAGCCTGTGTATAACGATACTGTCTATAACGATAACCTGTCTATAACAATATTTTTTTTTGGCCCCAGCAAAATGTCAGCATGAATAATCAAACTGTTTATAACGATAACCTGTCTATTACGATAATTTTTTCAGGTCCCAACAGTATCGTTGCAAACAGATTTTACTGTATTCGTAAAATACATTTTCTGGTTTAGTTTTTATTCTTATACTTTCTTTTTATTACCGTGTGTGTTTCAGCACGCGGTTCCATTATGCAACATAGTTGACTAGATATTTAGTAAGAATTTAGTTTTACCTACACTATTTAAATTCCACTCCGGAGTTAGTGAAATTATTTCAATTCTTAGAAGCCTATCTGAGTTAAACACATGAAAAATACTCCCTCTGTTTTGTTGAAAGTGCATATTCTTTGCAAGTTTAGCTGTGTTGTATTCGAAGTTTCTTATAAAAACAAAAATTGATTTTCAAGGACATCTGAGGCAGTGAGAAGCAAGGGATGTAAGGACGAAATTAATTTCAAGATAGCCTGTACACATGGTAGGAAAGCTTTTACTCTGCTTTGGGGCAAGGGATAGCACTAATAGCCCTGGTAGGTTCTGCTACACAGCAAAATTGTTTAAAAAATCAATGAAAGCCCACCTAGAGTCTGAATTTCAAATGTGTTTTTCTCGAGACTTAAAATAGTTCACTTACATCTCTTTGCTTCTCACTGCCACATTTGTAAAGACATGTTTGAAATGAAAATTGTTAAACTGAAAATTTCCACTCAACGGCTTTTGATCTTCGGTTTTCCTGGAAAAAAAAAAAAAAACCTCTGCCAGAACTTCATTACTCAAACAAATACAAATCATTCCCAAATAATGAACCTAAAACTCTTCAAGAACTTAGAGGAAAATTTTAATGACCCTAAGCCGTAAATAAAACCTCTTCTACTGTTCTCAATCCTAAATATGCCACACTTCCTGCGTGTAACTCATCAGACTTTCTTGTCACGTTCACAGATATGTCTTGTAGACCTACAGGTTTCACAACTGACTCAGAACAACATTCTAATCTACAGGTCGAGTACTTCGATCGGATGGATCTCTGAAACCTTTCCAGGTATGCCCTTTGCATACCGAAGGATCTCAACTTGAATCCATTAAGTAGGCAGCTAGCAATTTCAGCACGCATTAGAATCTTGTAATAGCTTACAGCACTTATTTGGTCATCTTTACCTATTCCTTAATATCAACAGTCACTGTTAATCTTTTTTTCGTAACTAATGTGCTTGAAGGAAACAGCCTTTTACTTTGATGTGGGATCAGGATTTATATGTTTATATCTAAAGGAATTGTGCGAAATAAAACATAAAAGCAGCCTGACGTGATTCAATTTTACTCCATCACGTAGTGAAAATTAATCACTCTAAACAGTAAGTATATTATAATTTTAAGTAGGAGATTGTTTTTAGAGATCCTTGCTTAATCTGCAAGCTATTAAACAGATAGCCAGCAACTTTATCACACGTTGTCATCTTGTGAAAGCTTACAGCATTTATTTGATCATCTTTCATCAACAGTCATTGTTTTTTTTTTCTGTGACTATTATACTTGAAGAGAACAGCCCTATGTTTTGGTGACTGTTAAGAATTTATATATTTAAGCCTTATGGTCCAAAATAAAATATAAAGACAGCCTAACATGAAGCAGATTTACTCTATTACGTAATAAAAATTAATAAAACAAAACAGTCAGGTTCGCCCCGAACTTAAATTCTTGGGAGGTGAAAATTCTCAAGTTGCCGAATGGAACTCCAAATTTTGCTAAATGGTACTCCAAATTTTGCTAAATGGAACTCCAAATTTTGCCAAATGGAACTCTAAGTTTCGCCAAATGATTATAACGTTGCCGAATAAAGAAATTTTTGGGAGGCCACAGTGACCTTCCGTGACCTCCGAACGGGAAGCCCCTGAAAACACTGCGCATTATGTTGCAATAAAGTTGGTGAAAATATTTAGAAATTCTTGACTAACCTGCATTATATAAGTAAGAAGATTGTCGTTCTAATAATCATATTCTGAATGCTCACAGCAATTATTCTGTCATCTTTTCCTAACCCTCAGTATGAACAATCATTAGGGAGGGGGACTCATGCTTAAGGGAAACAAACTTTTGATTTGATGACACTTCAGAATTTGTGTTCACGCCTAAAATAATTATCCGAAATGAAATTTAATATCAGCCTAACATGAAGCAATTGTTCTCTATCACATCGTGGAAATCAATCGAACGAATATGTTACGTTGCATTAAAGCAGGTGATCATTTTTGGAGATGCTTGCTAAATCTGTATGACTTTACTCTTATGTTGAGGATGTTCGTTTCCATCTTTAACTATCATTATTGCTAGGAAATCGCCCGTCAAGGTATGGTGGGTGAAAATTGCTTCTTCATTTGAGTGAAGCAACTGCCTGTTTGGGGATATTTTGATCGTTGAAATTTCGGGTCGCATAACTTTGGGAAATTGTTCTTTTCTGGCAGAATCAGCGAGGTCGAAGTAAATTAAATCTTTTTCGTACCAACAAATTGTCAACAGTTGAAAAAAAATAAAGAATCTCAGCTGTTTTCTCGTAAAAATACATACAAAATTCACTAAACATTATCAGTTGTAAAAAAAATCATTTCAAAAATAACTTCATTGCTGGTGACGTCAGAGCATTTACTCGATCAGTGATTTTGGCTATTATATATATGATGATTTACTTTTAGCAATTTTTAAAAGCAAAGAATTACACATAGTACGTTTGGAGGGTGCCCTCTTAATCGCATCTAATCCAACATGAGTTGTTTCCGTTGCAGAATTGGCATGAATGAGCAGGAGATTTAATTGCTAGTAACAGATTTAAAGTTCAACCGTAAGTTGAACAAAAAAAAAAAAAAAAAAAACGCTCACACAATTTGGTAATCCTGTTTTAATGGTCACATGGTGCTGTTGTGTCACTGTTTGCTAGTAATTTCCTTTACATGTGACAATTTTATATATGAATTCAAATTCTTTCAATTTCCCCTGTGATGATGTTTTAAGAAAATGTTTGGAACAAATATTCCGTAAATAATTTTATTTTCAATTTGAGAGCATTCCTAGTGAAAAGTTATAAAAAATGTTTATTAATTGAACAAACGCGTTCGGAATCGAATTTCGCTCAAGATAACATTTCCGTTTAAAATAATCCCCGACTGCACTGACTGCAGTTGAATCGATGAATTTTCAGCCGTTCATCAATACTTCGGTTCTAAAGTATTTCTGTAGTAGTAATGTGCACATGCATAATGTCGGGAGGACGTCGTAATTTCATTGAATAGTTAAATGATTTTCAAATATTTCCTTTTCAAGGTTAAATGATTGAGCTTTTTTTTAACTCTCAAATGAAACCTTGCAAAGACTCTTGAGCAGGTTTCCTAACCTTTTTTTCAGCCTCTAACACGTGTTTTTGAAATTTTAATAAAATTCAAAAGCAGCAATAAAAAAAGCTTATATAACTAAATTTTTGCACGATTTTTTTAACATTATGCATACATAATATTTTATGAACTCTTGTATTTTTTTTATTGAAAAAAAATCCAAAACCAGTTTGAAAGCTTGAAAGGGAAAACTAGCATTATTGTAAGAGGCCGAATATTAATTTTTGTAAGACTGCCCTCGGTCTGAAAGTTAAATTTATTATTTTTTTATGCTGATTATAAAATACAAATATAGCGAAGAAAATGTTTTTGTTTTATTTTATTACTAAGTGTGAGTTGCTTCAATTTACTTTAATTACACTAAAGAAACTATCGGCCCGCTTTCAAGTTATCTCACAAGCAAGTAATAAAATTTGCGAAATATGTAGTAAAAATATTCATAATATTTCGGCAGCTTTGAAATAAGCCTTATATTTAAAAAAAAAAAAGGCTAATCCCCTGTATGCATTCAAAAACCTATTTCCACAACTTTTGTTTCATTGTCGGACTACTTTAACAGTGAGTTGATGCATCACAGATAATTCAATGGTGTTTTCGCTTCAGAAAACATGAAAATGGTTATAAGGAAGTGCTCTTTGCATCAATAAAGTAATGATTACCAAGTACAAAGCAGATCTTGAATTCCGAAAGTTTGTTTCCAACTGAATGGTTTGCTTTGCTGTTAAGATATTTACGTACAAATCGGTCAAACGAACAAATTAACAGCCGCCATTCAAAACCCGTTCGTAATTCGACTCATAAAATCAATTTTTTTATATTGTTATTTATTTATTTCTTCGTTTATATAATTTGAGACGCTGTTCTTTTGACGGCAAGAATATCAGAATTTTAAAACTCGTTTATTGTTGTAGAAATCGGGTTGTTTACTTTTGCTTTTTATCGTTTGTAGAATAGCCTAAACTACTTACTTACGTAGTGTAAACTACTGCATAACTTTTTATTTCACTAAAACTGATGTTTTGAAAACACCCAAAATATATTTTGAAAACAACAGGGGAATGTGAGGCAAAATGAAATGGTGAAATATTTACTCCACTTTTAGTCCACTTACCTAGTAATATTTTAACTATGTAGTAACACATTTAGACGATTCCAGTCAAGAAAAAAATACCTCTGAAAATCTATGCATATGATACTACAAGCAATTTTCAAAAATTGATGCTCAAAGTGCAATATTTTGTTGTAAATCAAAAAATAATTTGACATTATCAAATGATAAAGATCTTGTTATCATTTTAAATATTAATTGGGACCTTCTAATGTTCGGTGCAGTATTTATTTAGTTAATGTTTACATTATTTGTATTTTTAATATTTTTTACAATTAATCAAGTGCACGCGGGGCGAAGTGAAATAGTTAATTTCGTTTACTCACTCAATCATTTATTAAATCACTTTCCTTTCCTTCATTCCTTTTTAACTAATTTATTCGCAGTCTTTCATTTAATAATTCAGTTATTAATTCATTCTTTCACTTATTTTCTTGTTCACTCGCTATTTTATTCACTCATTTATTTTGCTTCACGTATTATTTAATAATTAATTTATTACTTTATTTTTTCATTATCTTTTATTTATTAAATTATCCTTTTATTTGATCGTCATTTTTTTCAAAAATATTTTTCACAATCGAATAGAAAATATTTCATTCGAAAAATACTTCATTTTTCACTTTGCCTCATAAAACAAGGTAAAAAATTTCCACCTATTTTAAAGGCACAAATTTTTTTGATAAAAAATAAAATAAAAATGTTTCACTACAAGTTTTATTATAAAATACAATGTTCTTTCTTTACATACTGTAATTATCAAAACAACATTACAATTGTTTATTTTGAAAATGCTCAGTCATCTTAACTGTTTAACTTTGCCCCACATTCCCTCACTTCGTATTGAAAGATCCAACTCAACAGTTTTAGAAATTAACAATATGAGGCATCTGGCGTCGAGAGCTAATGTGGATCAAGTCCAAGAACGACTTGATCCGCTTTAGCTCTGAACGCTGCATAGAACAAGAGCCCTCGGTGCCTTGTGTTAAGCGAGACGTTTAGTGCTAAAGTAAATCAAGCCGTTCGTGGACTTGATCCACTTTAGCTCTGAACGCCTCATATAGAAGTTGCTTTCAAGCATCTTGTTTCGAAAGAAGCCATTTTTAACTGGCCCCTTTCAAACAGGTGCACCTCGATGGGAAGTCACAGGAGGTCACTGTGACCTTCCAAAAATTTCTTTATTCGGCAAATTTTGTCTGACGATTCGGCAAAATTGTCATCATTTGGAAAAATTTGAAGCTCCATTCGGCAAATTGGGAATTTCCGCCCTCCCAAAAATGTAAGTTCGGTGCGCCCCTGCTTTCAAGATGCATCAGTGGAGGAAAAACCATCCTTTCTCTTCGGCTACAGTGGACTTTGAAAACGCCGAAAATCTTTCAAAATATTGATTTTCTGTTTTTGAACTGTTTTCATGCTCTGAAAAGAGTTTTATTCAGAACAAGAAGAATTTTTCCGATTCGACTTTTTTTTCATGAGATATTGCTTATTTTCGCATTTTCACCTTCAGAGCCACGCCCCTTTGTTTACATTTTGCGAACAGCTGTTTTGTCAAAACCAGCTATGATCGGAAGCTATGATACTCGAAACTGGTCAGTTCTGTTTTTATTTTAAAATATTTTTGCTCATGTCAAGCCTGTAGAATATTTTTTTAGTATTTATTTCGTCTTAACTTGTGAATAATTTGGACTGTGATTGTTTCCTTTCTGCGTTTTTCTCGGAACGAATAATTTACTGCGTAATAAAACTCCGTGCACCAAAATAATTTTCGTGTGTCAAGATAAAACTTTTTTCCTGTATATCCCGATGCATTATATATAAACTGTTGGAGACAGATTTTTGAAAACTTGAGACAAAGCCATGTTGTAACCAGTAGCGTAACTAGGGGTTGGCAAGAGTGGCTCTCGCCAGGGGCGCAGCAGCCAGGAGGGCGGCATTTCGACTGATTAAAAAAAAAAATTTTAAAGAGTTTTTTTTTTTTGATCATAGAATTTGAAAAATGCTTTAAATTAAAAAAAAAAAACCTCGCAAGAAAAGAACTAGAGGGGGTATATATATACATTTACACATACATAATATCTACTGAGAAGGAACATTGAGCATCATTGAAAACAATTCTAAAAACGAAAATAAGAAAAAAAAATTACAATGCTGCCTCCTATTTGTCGAATCAATTAATCAAAATGTTCCAAAAAAAAGTTTTTTTTGGAGGTCATAATGACCTCCGGTGACTTCCCATGTGGGTGACCCTGGGGGGGGGGGCAATTTCTTCAGTTCACCATGGGCACTAGACCCTATAGTTACGACACTGGTTGTAACTGATATTCTCTTGAAATTAACCCGTTTCGGTAATTTTTTTCAAAACATATGATGGAAACGTTAATTTTTGTCCTTATTTTTATGCTGGACATAAAAAATGAAACCTTTTTTCCAACAATTTCCATCAAATGCAGATGTGGAAAAAAATATTTTAACAACATTTGCTCAATATTTAGGTGCATGGAGCACACGAAGTTTTATTAATTTTTACTGAGGATTTTTTCTAAAATTGCTGAATTTCATTAAACTTGTCAATATATTTATTTATTTTTTGTCATTTTATCAACATAATATCTAAATAAGGTTATTTTAGGAAAGTATCATGAATGTAACTACGTTTTTGAAAAATAATCCACGAAAAGTCAACTGTAGCCTTAAAATACGTTGTTGTTTTCGGTTTGGTATCTTCTGAAAACCTTCTATTCCTGCTTTATTGTGTTAAATGTATGTTAAGAATGTGAAGGTGAAGGAGAGATGGCTAGGCATGATCTAAAAACAAGACTGATTTCGAAACCTCGGATGGACAAATGTCTTCCATAATTGAACTAACAACAGCGTGGGATACTGCAAGAACGTTTCTGGTGCTGAAAGAGTTTATAGAAAAGTGCAGGTTTTAACTTTTCTAATTTAAAATTTGGAAAGAACTGCCCCTCGCTATGTAAATTCACATGAAATACAGTCCCTTGATGGACGACATTTTTGACTTTTCCAAAATTATTGATATGAGAAAACAAAAGCGCTCGTCCAGAACAAATCTTTTTCGCTAATACTACGGCTGGTGAAGCAGAAGAAATGTGTCTGTCATTTTAATCTGCATGAAATGTGCTTAGCGATAACGGATTTTTTTTAAGAACGTTATCCAGGTGTGAGAAATAGAATTTCGTATTTAGGTAGTGAAGATGCTGCTAATACGTGGTATAGCTCTTTGATATTTCGACGCATCCACGCACCCTCACTATATATATATATATATATATATATATATATATATATATATATATATATATATATATATATATATATATATATATATATATATATATATATATATATATATATATATATATATAATATTGCAAAAATGTATTTAAACTTAGATCGATTTTTGTTTCTCCTTTTTCTGAACAATGGTTTGATGAAAAATGCCGAACAGCTATAAAAAGTCACAATTGTATACAGAAATACACTTGAAAATTCACATCACTTTTAATGTACGTAGAGTTAATAAAACTGTAATTGAGTAGTTACGTGCAGCTGTGTGTAGTTTTTGAGATGTCTAGAAATGAGCTAACAGAACCTTGTTAATTTGAAATGATTGGAATCAGTTTTGGTCATTAACAACAAAAATTCGAAAAATACGGAAATTAAGTTAATTTAATTATCTAATAAAATAAAAAATATAACATAACATTCAAATATATTTAAAAATGGGGTTTGAGTCTCAATGATATTTCCGGTGATACTTTTGGAGACAGCTTGTATTGTTTCTTATGTAAGTAAGTGTTTTATTTCATAGAATTTTTCTAGAAAAACTTTACCATAAACCCGTTTTTGGTGTGATGAGAGTGCAAAGCATAGTCTAAAACCGCCAAAATTTGCTTAATTTGACCTAAAAATTTTTTTGATCTTTCTCAATTTGCAATCTTTATACTAAAAAAGTTTTTTGCTTGTCGTCGTTAAAATCATATTCATTTGCTAATGAAACCATGTCTCCTTCAGAGAAAATCTAGGAGCCACAATACTTTATATTTCCCGTATAGTATTTATGTTTCAAAATATGTCATTCATAAAAAAAAACAGAGCTAGGGAGTGCTTATTCTTAACGTGTAGGAACTTTTAGGAACGATGTACATTGTTCTGTTACTGTACAACAATTGCACTAGAGCAACTTCCGTAAAGGCAAAAAAAAAAAACTTCCCTATATTAAATGAGTCTGCTTCAGGACAATGACCGGGTCATATACGAATCCTGTTACACTGGAACGGGTTTAATGGCTTGATTTGACAGGGCATTCGAGGAGAAATTATCCAACTTTACCCTCTCCAATCAACTATATAGCTTATTTTCAGTTGCATCTTTGATCTTATCACTAAACATTAGGTTTCGTAATTTGTGACTCATTTATGCATCGACGCTTGAGGCTGCGTAAGGTTTATATGCCACAGTCATGATTGCCTGTAGCGGTATAGAACGGAAGGAAAATTACTATCTTCTGTGCACATCATTGGGAAGTGTGCGTAAATAATAGTTATTGAGGATTGTGGTGATTTTTTTTTTTTTTTTTTTTTGGGGTTGGAATATATGTTTCTTTTTTGCTGTGCCCTATTTCATCAGCTATTGTTCAGGCTTAGTTTCAAGTTTTGTTTTACTTTTTTGTAATATTTGTTCGTTCGCATTGAATGAATTGTGTGACTTGCTTTATTCCCTTTTCGAAGAAAAGCTATTGCATACATTTTCTTCGTGAAAAAACTGGCTGCAGGAAACTTTTGATTCTGTAACGTGAACATATTTCAATTATAAGCTGAAGTAGCTAATATGAAATAAATAATTTACATTTTATGGTAAATATAAATAAATAACAACCTCTTAATGCATAAAATAGCAATACGCAATTTCATACGCGTGTTTCGGGGTTACATTTCCCAATTTTCTAGCGGAGAAGTGTGGATATCCGGCAAAACCTTTTTACGAAAAAAACTTGTTTCTGATGTTTTCTTTTCCATTAGCTTGCACATCTTTTTGCATTAAAAAAGGAATTCCTTGTGATTCCAAAACGCGGGCGCAATATTTGTCTTAATTGATTAAATTCCTAGTGTTGGAGTTGTAAGAGCTGTAACATTGATGAATAATCTTTCAGAGATTGTTAAGGACTTTATAATTTTGTCACTATTACTTAATAGCGGAAAATATTTAATGAATTTTTTTTTAATGCTGTAACTGGGCTGGGGTGGAGAGTTTATAGTTTGCGGAAGGCTCTGTTGTAAGTCGGCTTTAGTAAACAAAATTTAAAAATTACTTCATAGCCTTTTTTTTTTTTTTTTTTGAGAAAGAGAGAGAGAGTTTTTAGAGAAAATGATGCTACGGAAAAAATATTTTAGTTTTGTTTTGGTATTTGTCGTGAAAATACATTTTCCGTAACTCTGAAAATGAAACTTCATACAAGTAATGCTTGTTTATACAAAACCATTATTTACGAACCCTTCTAATTTTGTAAATTCATGGTTAATCTCGAAATTGCTACCGCATCTGCATTGCAAATTTTAAATTTAAATTCATACTGCTGTATGAAAAAAATACAGAAGTGTGCTATTTTCGAGCCCAGTTTTTAAAAAAAGGCTGAATATTTGTTAAGCGTTTCATAGCACAAAACGGTGTGACATTTAATGTAGGTTCACTTTACAAAATGTTCTTTTTAAATGATGGAAAATACTGATAATTGTTTCAATGCGACAACTAATGAGAAGCTGTATGATTTTTCTTGAAATTTTTCAACCTGGCCTTAATTGAATGTTATATTTAACTAAATTCTGTATTATCAATTATTAATCATATACATTATTTCTGAAAGTTTTTTATTTTTTTATTTATTTATTTATTTATTTTTTTTTATTTGTGACAACGCCGTAACTCTCCAATTCTTGATCAAAGTCTATAAGTAAGGCATTATTTTAAAGATTATTTTCATCTCTTTCAGTGAAAATTAAGGAGATGAAAAAATACATGGTGTACATACAAGTAAATTTGATTTGAAATATATTGAAATTGGGTGTCACTCTCCAAACGCGTGTCTCTGAACGTCAACGCCCAAATTTATAAACTACCTTTCTACTCTTTACTTTACAGAGGAAAAAAAGGAACTATTGTTCGCAGCTACATGCGCTATTTTCCTGTCATTTAATAATTCTGAAGTGATTATTTGGAAGCTATTTCTGAAGCCATTGAAAGTGCTCTTCCAACATTGTAATATTCGATGCAAAATTATAAATGAAAGAAATTGTTTGATGTCGTGAAGTGGAAATTGGGGGTTTTAAAAATTCAAAAATTTTATTTATTTGTCTTTTTACAAATTTTGAAGTTGCACAGCGTTTTTTAAAATATTTTATTTCGCATCTCATTACTGACGTGACTCAAGGCGACCCTAATGGGCAGCATAGCATTGCACCCGGTTAATAGTTCCTTTTAAAAGGGTTTATTAAATATAATTTCTTAACTTCGTATAATTATACAATAGTTTAGGAGTGTTTCTTCCGTCTTATGCCAACAAATACAATAAAAGTGTAAGGCATGAGCGGTACAGTTTAAAATAGAAAAACTTTATCTCAAAGTTACCCTGAATGAATGTATTGCGTTCGTCAACAAAATGCGTAGTTTCATTTTAAACGACGGCTTTGTGTGCTAAGGGAAATTCATCTTCTTCGGAGGCAGTCTGAAAATTGCTTTTCGACTTTTCCGTGAACTTAAGCTGATGTAGGCGTTTCGCCACTTAAGCCGAAACTCACAAAGTGTGCCAGTTACACACATACATTTTCGTATCCACTAGATTTGGACATAAAAGAAATGTTCTTGTTTTACACTTTGGTTTATCGATTTTTAGCTCGAAATGCGTTGAAAGCCAAGTTTTTCTTTGACTTTTTAAGTAAACGTAATAGAAAACGTAATTACATGCAAAGCTACTTCGGAACAAATATAAAGGTTTGTCATTAGGGTGCCTAAAAACATAGGTGTCTTTCGGTTGCCTAAAAACATCTTTTGTTAAAGAATGATCGTGTGTTGACGCTACTGATATTTTAAGATTTAAAAATGAAAGAAAGCGAGAAAATAATTGAAATCATGTTTTGCGGTTTGTTTAATCGATTTGCTCGAAATGCGTCGAAAAATACGTTTCATTTCGACTTTTTCCGTAAACGCAATAGGAAACCTAATAACACCACAAACGTCGTTTGAACGAATATAAGAGTTTTAAATAGAGAGATTCGGTTACGTAAAAATGTCTTTTATTATAAAATAATCATATCGATGCTTATATTTTAAAGGACAAAAATGGAAGAAAGCGAAAAAAATATTTCGTAAATGAAATCTTCTTGTTTTACAGCTTGGTTAATCGATTCTTAGCTCGAAATGCGTCGAAAGCTACGTCTCTTTTCGACTTTCTCCGTAAGCGTAATTGGAAATTCAGTTACACATTAAGGTTCGTTGAGCAAGATTTAAAGTTATAGGATTGGAGAGCTTTGGCTGCGTAAATGCATATTTTCTTGAAAAAGTGATCGTATCTTGACAACACAAATAGCTCAAGGGCAAAAACGAAAGAAAGCAAAAAAACATACGATAGTTATTAACCTATTTTATTGAATTCTGCTCCTTTAATCTAGATCAACAAATAAATTTTGAATAGTCTAAGTCAACCATTATTTTCAAGTATTTTAAAATGAGATCTTTCCTTTCTTTGTTCGCACTTTCAAAAATTTCTTTTTTACTGTTATTGAAACCAAATGCTGCAAGTTTAAAATTTTTAGTATATAGTCGAAAATTTAATAGTTCTAGAAAATTATGCAGTTATATAATTTTATAATTAAGATTGAATTACTTGAAAAAAGTGACCCCAATAATTTTTGGAGTTTTCTTCCAACATTAGGGGAGAGTGTTGTACCTTGGGACGTTTGTACCTTGAAACACTGCTAATTTCTAAGCTAATTTTTAGCAGCTATGTTTTTGTCATCTCTAATAGTAACCTTCACCACTAAATGGTGCCATAGTAAAAATCAGCATGAGTAAAATTGACGATTTTGGGAGAGAAAGAAAATTTCATGACTCCAAAGTAAATATTGTCTTCATTAATATTTCATTCTCTGTCTTTATATTTGTAAAACTAATCAACTGAATTTTATTTTATTACAAAAGAGAAGTACTTAAAATATTTTCGTTATGAGAAAATAATGATAGTGCATCTAGATTGACCAGCATTTTCGTTTTTCTTAAATTACGTGGTGATTTTACCTTAGGACAGCCAAACATATTGTACCTCAGGACACGTTCCAAGGTACAACAAAGGCATGGTTCTTAATAATTGAGATATGTTTAGGGACATGGAACAATATTCTAATTTTATGTAGTCTTTAAACACTTTTAATAATAGATAATAATTCATTAATTCATAATTCAATGTATTCATAATTTAATTCTTTACCATGAATTTTTTTTTTTTTTTTTTTTTTTTTTTTTTGTGTTTTGGTGTAAAACTGGTTCAAGTATATGTCTGTTTTCTGAATCATGAAGACTTTCCCATAGGTACAGCAGGATGTGTCCCAAGGTATAATAGAATGTTTTACCCTGGGACAGCTTGGAATTCTTACTTTAAATAGCTGGCAATATTTTGTTTTCAAACAGTCTGAATTTTAAAAAATATATTGCATAGAAATATGTTGAGGTATTTTAATGTCTTTTAGATTTCAAATTTGATTCAAATAAATGACGTTAAAAATAAAAATATGGAAAGTGTCCCAAGGTACAGCACTCTCCCCTACTCTTCCGAATAAAAGTTGTGTTTTATAAAAAAAAAAAAAAGTTTCATTATGTCACAAAACATATAGTTTGCTAGTTCTCGTCTGTTGTTAGAATTATTTGTTACATACAGAAGAAAATCTCCACAAATTTTGCTATTTTCTTATTTCGTTTTCTCTCTATTATAATTCTTTCGTTTTAAGGAGCCTTTTTTTTAGTAACCCAAACTGAATCTCAAAGTTTACCATCTGTTACTTATACTTGGACAACTCATACTGATAAGGGTGCTTACTGCTTAGTCTTATATTATTTTTGTTACTTCATAAATCTTATCATTGAAGCATTAGAATTTCTAAATTTATACAAAAGTGGAGTTTTTCATATTTCTTCATGTCATAGTAATTACCTTCCGATCAAGCTATTTCTCATCATTTTTTTTATAAATTCGCTAGAATTAAAAAAAAAAAAAATACACAGCGCTAGGCCATTAGAAATCGGGACCGCTAAGAGACGCTCAATCCGAGATCATGAGGTTTTAAAGTACGATTTACACTAATATGATGAACGACAACCGCAAACTAACGTAGCCCTTGACTAATCGACAACTATCTAACAACAACTACACCTTGATTGGTTAAGGGTTTTACAAGTTAACAGATGGCAGCAGTCGTTTGTCGGATTCGAATGATTGTCAACTACGCTTAAATCAGAAAAATAATGAATCATTCAAGTGTCAAAAACCCCAAAAATTGCTAGATCAACTTATTTTAAACATATTTTGAGTGAATAGACATTTTTTTACGTTTTAATTACTACTATTACTGTCACGCAGAGTACTGTCATTGCAATTTGACACCAAAACTCCATTGAAATCGTCATAAGATCAAGATAAACTACTCAGAGCAACAGTAGGATATCTTACTGTTTTCATTTTTAGATGAAACACACGCGTCTGAAATTCTTATAGTTATTTGGGCATTTTTAACTCTGATATGTTTATAACTTATCGCATAAAATCAAATATTTTACTTGTCTATCGCTCATGTTTCATGTCCTTTTATGATATGAGTCATCCGTCAGCTTTAGCAACTGCTGAACAAAATCACTACTGCTAAAATAGGATCAACTTCAAAAAAAAAAAAAACGTGAAATTCCTATTTACTTTAAAAAATGTTGCTTAATATGCCAACCTCAGGTCAACTACTAGTCACGAAAAAAAACTGTTACAGGTTGAGAATTTGAATTCACTGAAATCGTAGTTTATTGATTGAAAGTGCAGAGGAATTCATTTTACGCTTTATTCACTTTTTTTTCTCTTATATCTCTATTTTGAGTTCCCGTTTGTTCAGTGAGCCATTCTATAAATAACTACTAATAGATAAGAATGTTGATGCCAAGAGAAAAAAAAATGAAACAAGTACTACTTGATTCAAATCCCAGATCATTATTTTTATTACACAATTAGTATTATCAGTTTTGTATCTTATGAATTTAATCTACGGGAAGCTAAACTTAAAACCAAAAGCTCTACCAAAGTCTATGTTGGTTAGAAGGTTACATTTCGATGAATTTTCATCAGCAACGTGTGACAATTCCCTTTTTTTTTCTCACATGACACGCATTTCAAGTGGTGAAAATGAAAACTTTATTGGCACTTTGTCAAACAGGAAGGTTTTGATAAACAGTGAAGGAACTATTCACAGGTTTCTTCAGCTTCGGATTAGTGCAGAAGTGATTGAAGTAACCCAGTTTGACAAGATTGATTGATTTTTGATAGATTTGTACAGTTAAAGATTTTGATTTATGTACCTTCTAGAGTTCAGACTTTTCTTTATATTTTGTCTACAATTCAAACTTTACTTATTGCAACATTTTCCCATGAAATTTGCATCTTTTTTTTTTTTTTTTTTTGATTCATTAAAAAAATGCAAATCAAATCTTACAACAAGTATTTTCAAATAAATTGAATCTTTAATAGACATTATTATTTTTTCCGAACAAAAACTTTAACTTCTTCATTCAAATGTGATATGTTTATTTCTTTCTTCCTTCCTTTCTCTCTCTCTTTTTTTTTTTTTTTTTTTTCGTTTTTTCAGAAATTATATTAAGTTAAGAGAAAAGTGCTACTCACGTGATTAGAAAGGCAATGTTCTTAAATGAGGCATTGCAAAGTTTTAGTAAACTTTTTTTAACTTCTCTGTAATATGTAAATAGCAATAATACTTGTATTATTAAATGTTATCTTTACAAAAATGCCTTAGTTGTTAAACTTGTGAGATTTTAAATTTCCAGCATATTTTTGAGTCATGCTATTGAGAACGAAAGCTCTACTTCCAAATTGAAAACTTGATGGAAACCAATAAAACTAAACTTTGTATCATTTGTGTACAGTCACTGCCATATTTAACACCAAATAATTTTTGCAATGGTGAGTCTTACTTCTCCAATCTTTTACTGCAGATGTAGAGATGTCATAACTTGTTGTATGGCAACTTGCACTGATGCTTCAGAAAATCATTATTGGTTCATAAAATCTTGTGCTTATAAACGCACAAATCATAAATCAAGGAAAGAAAAACTTCCTTCTTTATAGTTGTTTTCATGAATAAAATTTTATTTTGCTGTTAGTTATGTTTCGATGGGAGAAACGGAGAAGAGCCATTTAAGTAGAGAAATAAGTGGAAATTCTAGGAAGAAAACACACACAACTATTGCAAAATTTATCAAAGCATCCCCCCCCCCCCGCCTTCTCAATGAGAAGAATTAAAACTTGACTAACCAATTTTGATATAGAGTGAGAACAATATGCCGATTCTATACTTTTGTATGCAGTTGTAGTTTAAGTAATCTTCCAGGAATTACCCCGATGAGGAGCGATTCTCAGGCTCTTCGAGGTAATTGTTGGACACTGACCTAATAGATGCAAATGAGTAAATTTATATATATATATATATATATATATATATATATATATATCATTCACACATATCAATTGATTAATTAGTGCAATTGTTGTTCTTTGTCATCGAAAAAAAAATCAAATTTTTATCAAAAAGAAATAACTAAAAAATATTTAAAACTTCAATTGCGAGTCGTCTTAGTAAAATGTTTCATTACGAAAGCAAAAGTCATTTTACAAATGTTAACAAGCACCTTTTTTTTTTTTTTTTTTGCAATGTAAATGAGTAGTAAATTCGTAATTAAATAATAAATTACAAATAACATAGTTTAGAGTTACCTCTACTTTTTCAATTTTTGCATAGATTTCTTATAAAAACGCCAGTTCAGGAATGATGCCCGAAAATTTGTTACCCCATAAGCTTTAATGTAACAAATATAAATTTATGTCTCTTTAAATTCAAGGACAGTATAATAAACTGCATTTTTTTCGTAAGCTTACATAATAACATTAATATGTTATATTGCATCATTTGAATACTCAGAAAGGTTAAGTGAATCATTAAATTGCATCTATTACGTACATCCAAAATATGTTAGTCAGAAAATTCGCAGTTTCGTCATTGTAATTCAAAAAGGAGACGAGGCGTTTTATTTTCTTCTGGTTGTGAAAGGTGAAATCTTTCTTTTTGCACGTATTCTCCGCAGCCTGAATCATAGCTATGTTAACTACCCTTTTGGCAGAGTGTTTTATTGACTCTCGGCCAAAATAATTTCTCAATAATGATAGTATATGATTCTTGGCAAAGAGGTATAGCCTACATGTTTCTATGTCAAGTTGACGTTATTTCCTTCTAAAATGAATGGAAAGCTGTAGGAATCGGTGAAAGCTTTTTCTCCGTGACATAAATTAGAGGACAAAAAGGATTCTTGGATGTTAATTTTACTAAAATTTGGTATGTAGGAGATAAAGGACGAAGATGAGACATTTGAATATTTCTTTCGGACTTAGACAGAAATGTATGCGTTAGTGAGAAGAATTGTGTAGCTGAATATACTGTGCCGTTTTTCCGGTGTACAGTCATTTTACTTATATTGAGTAGTAAAGTGAAATGTATCGTTGTGCTCTTTGGTCAGGGATATCATCCGTTTTTTACTTCCTTTTACAAAAAAAGGAAATGTTGTATTCGCGAAAAAATTTTCACTCAAAAATCGGTCTTAATTTCCATTTTACTCACCCCCGAATGAATGATGAGTTTTTTTTCGACTCGAACACACGTGGATAAGTACCTAAGAACGTATACAAACGCGAAATATCCATTTTGAGGATTCCCGAGTTAATTACAACGAGTTTTCTCGTGACGTCTGTATGTACGTATGAATGTGCGTATGTGTGTATGTGTGTCGTATAACTCAAGAACGGTATGTCCTAGAAAGTTGAAATTGGGTACGTAGACTCCTAGTTGGGTCTAGTTGTGCACCTCCCTTTTTGGTTGCATTCGGGTGTTTCTAAAGCGGTCTTTTGCCCCTTTTTGTGCGGAAATCATTGTTAATTTCGATGTAAACTCAAGTGGTGTTATAATTTGTCGAACACTTACCCAAAATTAAAAAAAAAAAATTAATAAGAGCCCGTCAATGTATTTTCGTTATACATGCCTGTTTCTTGTTTGTCTTACAAAACATTCAACAGAGTTTTATAAACATTGCAAAACTACAGTCAATCCTGTCGTGAGTCATCCTTTCACCCCTAAATTTGAGCCGAAAAAATTTTACGTTTACGCTCTTGATAGTAGTCTGAAAATTTCAAATTAACTGCTTTCTATATATTGCTTCCCCTGCCTTCCTGTTCTCCCATGTTCGAGACTTGAGTATTATTCTTCTTTTCCTCTATGCATGCCTACGAGAGGTGATTCTTGAAAGTCTATCTGAACTGCGATCGATCCACTTCAGGCCCTAGGCGGCCAAGCAGGAAGGAAAAGCTGGGGTGGTGGTGGTCTTCTCCCGCTCATTGTCTCCATGGGCAAGCTGGGGGTTGAATCCTCATGAACAAAATGTTGTTTTAGAAAGATTCACATTACTGGAGAACTTAATACCGTAATTCGTTACCATTGGTATGATAATTGCATAATGTGAAATTTTTCCTTAATAAGTGATAGGTGCAATACGGTGCAGTGGCGTAGCGCGAGGAGGAGGGAGGGGTTTTATACCCCTGCCATAAACAACTAAATTTTTTTACAGTAGAGTGCCAAGCAAAAAATCCAATGAATGTCTATCGCTTTACCTATTTTTCTATTTACATCACTCTATCCATCTGTATATATATATATATATATATATATATATATATATATATATATATATATATATATATATATATATATATATATATATATATATATATATATATTTATTTATATCTATTTATGTCTCTCTATCTATCGGGATAGGTGTAAAAACTAATGAAAACCCCTCCAAGGAAAATTTCTCACCACGTCACTGCTAAAGTAATGCTAATGGGAAAGCAGAGAAGCAATGGTGCAAAACAGAAAATCATTTTAATAGTAACATGTTACCGGACAGCAGACGATTATTAGTTACTTTTGTATAAATAGGACCAGAGGTCTTTTATGTATAAATATCGGCAGCAGAAATGTTACAAAAGGTTTCAAGCTCAAAAATAGCAAGCGTAGAGAGCAATATTTAATTTGTTTCTTGATTATCATAACGTGGAAACGTGGTAGACAGATGCGCCAGAGTACATCATTTGTGACGTCATAAAGACCACGCCTTGTTTTTAAAATTGGACATTTTAAAAAATTAAAAGTGAAGCGTTGGGAAAATGAAATTGACAATATGAACTTCACAAAATTTATCACTAAAATGATTCTTTTATAATTTATTAACGTTCATTAATATTAAGCAAAATAAATGAAAAATCTCCCAATAACCAATCGTTTAGGATTAATCTAATGTTAGGTACTTCACTTGAAATGGGCTGATTTTCCTGTAGTTTATAATTTTATAATAGACAATCTAGCCTTTTTTTTTTTTTTTTCAAAATCAAAAAAGCTAATTTAATGAAATCATTACTTTTTTTCCAAATATAATTACAGGCATCCCTCGTATAACACGGTTAATTCTTTCGTGTAGTATCGAAACCGTGTTATACGAGACTTTTTTTATAAATGTTTTTTTTTACTCATTTTTTAACCTAATCATGTACATATCATAAATCATGTCAATGTGTACCGTGTTATATCGAAACCATGTTCCGTGTTATATCGAAACCGTGTTATACGAGACCTTGAAATAATGTAAATCAAGGAATGTGTACCGTGTTATATCGAAACCAAATCCTAAGGTGCAAATTTTATAATACCTGAAATTTCGGCTCAATAGAACATGCACACGAAAACTGGAAACCAGAACATACAAAGGCCCACTGATTTAAAAATAAGAGTTGTTAAGATAAAACTTAATTATTTTACATACCTCAAATTAAAACTGTTATGCATAACAAGAAAACACTTTATCCGCTTTTCTTTCTATACTAAGAACAAAACGCATTCCATAAGAAAAAAAATCTGAGATTTTCTGTAGCAATCAAGTTTGTCTGAGCAACAAAACAAAATTTAAAATAAAATAAATAGAATTATTCTATTCATTTTATTTTATACTAGCGGTACCCGCACGGCTTTGCCCGAAGTAGAACATGAAAAGGTCATTTGGTTCGCCTGTATATTTACAAATAATGGATGATGAATTTCTCGCCAATTTGCTATGTTCATTTGCTCTCCCATGTTACGGTTCCACGTTATGATAATTTCGTAGTATACTGTTCCACGTTATGATAATTTGCTGGGTAAAATGTTCTTAAAATTGGAATAGAAAAAGAAAAAAATCGAATTTTCGAAAAATCACTTCTAGGTGCACACTCCCATGCTACAAACTAATTTTGTGAAAATCGGCCTAACGGTCTAGGAGCTATGCGCGTGACAGAGATCCAGATATCCAGACAGAGAGACTTTCAGCTTTATTATTAGTAAAGATTTTGCTTCGACTGCATTTTTTATTTCTAGTGTGCCAAATTTAGCTTATGTTTAATCCTAATCTTATTTTCTTACAATGCATTGGAAACAAAATAATATTCACCTTTTTGCTTTTAAAACACTCAATAAGAATATTAATTTCAAAGTCGAAAGTTAGTGTTCTACGGGGAAACCAAACTTTGGAGCCCAAGACAGACCCTTTTTCGTAAAAGTTTCATAAAAACAAAGTAAAAACTTATTACAGTTGTACACCATACATTTTTTAACAGTGTATTGAACAAAAATTGAATTCTTTCTTTTAAAATTCGTGTTACATCAAAACCGTGTAGTTATGAATTAAAGTTTTGTACCGTGTAATATCGAAACCGTGTTATGATAATCGCAAATTTTGGTTCCGTGTAATATTGAAACCGTGTTGTAGAAGTACCGTGTTATACGAGGGACGCCTGTACTTCATACTTAAAGAAACCTGCCAAAATGTCCTAACAGGGTTTCCAACAGGTTTTCGTGTACAAACCCTTCGGTAAGTTCAATATCGTCATCTAGTGACCAATAGAAAAATCAAAAGGCGTGGTAGGAAACGAAAAGTTTAGCGTGATTGGGTAGAAAGAATCGTCTTTCAAAAAGAATATTGTTACTATTTTTAGATCCTTACGATAACTTTTCAGAAGAAGATTTATCAAAAATCGCTCTATAAAATGATTGCGATTTACTTAAAAACCGACACTTTTCCTTATTTTGAAAAGACATTCTAAAAGCCGCATTTCCCTGAAACATTGCTTTTATTTTTTTTCATAATTTTGAGATTCTTTTAAAGCAATCATTTTCCTACTTTGTTGATGAACATTTGCAATCTTTACTTTTTGTAAGTTAAATATGCGCTCAGTTAATTTTTCAACTTGCAAAAAAATTACAGTGAAATCCTATTACAACGAACTTTAAGGTACCGCAAAAATTTTGTTCGTTGTAATGGGAATTTCGTTGTAATGGAGATCAAACATCGTACTTAGAAATTGAATAGGGACTGAAAATGTATTTCGTTGAAACTGTTATTTCGTTGTATTGTTATTCATTGTAACGGCATTTCACTGTATTTATTAACGACACATTATTTTGCATACAAGTGTGTAATTTTGCGTAGAAAATCTTCTATTGAATTCTTCAACTGCATATTTCCTTTACGTAGGAAGCTAAGTACAAAATGTAAAATATGCCAGCGTATGATAAATGGGTTGGTAAGTATACTTGAACTTATCTCGCACTATATGAGCCATATCTCCAAAGCTAATAATTTAATTGAAATGTTGTTTCTATCATTAACTTTTCCACAAACCTTTTTGGATTATAATATGCATTTTTTCTTTATTAGGTTCGATGTCAGAATTATGTGAATCTCGACTGAAGCCTTGCCCTGGGGAACGGGAACCAGTTCTTCGCAAACTTTATATCGATTTATGCAATTTGATTGTAGAATCTCGTATTCCAGGCATAGATGACAGAGGATATGGCGAGGGTATTCATTGCCCTCCACTTATGGGGCCAAATACTCATTGTTGTGATCTTTCAGTTCCAGAGGTAATTATATTATTTATGGCTTTGTTATACGGGAAGATGTGTAGATAATGTTAGAATGTGATATCCCTTACCATTTTTAATAAATAAAAACTTATCGGATAGTAATGATACTTCCGTGATTTACCACATTAGCAAAGATGAGCTTTGTAAGCAGTGAAAAATGTTCGGAATTTTAAATGCTTCATTTTTCGATTAACTAAAAGCAAAATCAAAACTTTTATGGAAATGAGACTATATCTACTGCGCACTCCAGAAATTAACCCGTTACGCTGCAATGTGTTTTTAATCAGTACTGCTCACAAAAATTAATTTTTTTATGGCATTGACATAAAAACGAACGGTTTTACTGCTCAAAGAATTTGTTATTTGTAAAAATAATATTTGTTTTACACTTATGTGAATGTTTATTTTATGTATACTTAAAATTTACTATACACTTCTCTCATAAAAAACATCAACTCTCAATTTCTGGCTAGCCAAAATCAGTTTGCAGCTCGTCATTGTCAATTTTCTTAAGAAAATTCATGACGAGCTAGAATTGACATTTTCGTTTTCAAGGGGTCAGTCTGAGGTCGAAGGAATGAATCATCGTCATTTTCGCTCTTTATTGCTTCTGTCAATGATTAGTTTTATTTGACTGTGATCTCCGCCTAATAAAGCTCTCTAACCTTTTGTACCAAAGGACCTTTCACTCAGACCAACTAGCAACTTGAGAGGTCAAATCAAGATGTGATAGAGGGACACCTCTTGAGTGCAAGGGGTTAAATCGAATTGATTTATATTACATTGTTATTTTTTTACGATATGTGTTTCTGGTGCGCTGTGCCACTCTCAACGAGTTGAGTTTTCACGACAACCTAAACTTTTTTCCTTAGAACAACTAAAAATGAGAGTAGTACTTAAAAACCAAACCAGACCAAAGGGGCCAAGGCCTACTGTGCCCATATCTGTTTTTCTGACGGTGGGCTCTGGGGTTCCGGTCATGTGGTCAACCGAATGCGGAACCCACGGGGTTCAGTTCCTTAGCACGCTTGGTACTCATTTTATCGACTCACTGAAGAGATGAACGACTGAGTCGACAGTGTCCAACCAATAGCGTAACTAGGGTTGGCAGGAGTGGCTCTAGACAGGGACGCAGCAGCCAGGGGGGTGGCATTTTGACTGATGAAAAAAAAATTAAGAATTTTTTTTTCTCTTTTGATCACAGAATTTGAAAAATGCTTCAAAAAAAATTTTTTTTTTATCGCAAGAACAACAGTTAGAGGGGATATATTTGGACACAAAATAAGTTTTTCTTTCAAAATAACAGACAGAAGAATGAAAAATTAATAAGAATTCCCTAGGCTGCACGAACTGCGCCCCACCCTACACCCAGAAGCGTACGAAGGGGTTGGCAGGTGTACACATATACATACATCTACTGCGAAGGAACATTGGGTATCAATGAAAACCATTCAAAAAAAGAAAATTAGAATGTTTAAGTTGCAATACTGTCTCCTAATTTGTCGAATCAATTATTCAATGTTAATCCCCCCCCCCAAAAAAAAAAATTTTTTTTTGGAGGTCACGGTGATCTCTGGTGACTTTCCGTCGGGGCGACCCTGGGGGGGGGGGGCACAATTTCTTAAGTTCCCCAGGGGCACCAGACCCCGTAGAAATGCTACTATGTCCAACCCAGGAATCATACCCGGGTCTGTGGAACGTCACCATTGAGCCACTGGGCTTCGATGAGAGTACGTACTGTACGCATATCAATTGAGAAAAAATCCGCCCATTACTTCTCGCAATGGTATCGTTCGTACCTTATAAAACATTGCTATAGTTTTGATAAAAAGTTAAAATGTTCACTTGGCTATAGATCCATATTCCTTCGACATATATATGCAAACAGGTGCTTTGCAGAACCAGAACCTACTGGTTCTTCCCTTAGGGGTGGAGGAAGGAAATCAGTAACTTTGTACCTCGAATAAGATTCACAAAATTATTTTCTGCGGAAGTAAGAAAGTAATAAGTGACACAACCGATTCCCTTCTCGATTGACTGACTAGAGCAGCAACGGATTATTTTTCCGTTGGTTTAAAATGACATGAATACTTTGTTTTGTACTGTCTAAATTGGTCGAAACTTTAGGACTATAATATAAGTTTTTAACCTTCATTTTACTCTTAGACATTTTTGTCCTGCTGAAATTATTTAAATGAATTCTATTTTTTGCAGTGTATTATGCTTTTATATGCTATAAATATGTTAATGAGAGTTTTTATATCGCAATTTTAAGGCCTTATTTTAGTTAATGTATCAATCTGAAGAGACATACCCAGTCGAGAGCCCCGCCGGTTCCTGTGCAAAATGACCAATCCCTATTCGATTTCTAAGTTTGATTCTTTCTTCCATGGGATCAGGAGTTCTTGAAGTTATTATAAATTCAGAAAGTAATCTTCTTGATAAACTTCCAGTAGACCTCTTATGTTGTTCTCGAAACTGAAAAATATCTTCTCAATAATCTGATAGGCTCTACAAATAAAAATTGGCAAAATATATATCTGGTTACTTTAATAAATGACCGACAAAGTGGTGTAGTGATTAGACACTGGTCTCTTACGCCCAAAGGCGCAGGTTCGGTCCGGGCAACATTACCCTCCAGGACGGCTACAGTCAGTGGATTTTCAAGATGCAGAACATTGACAGTATCCATTTCGTATGATTATACGGCTAGTAAAAGATCCCTCGAGCACTCGTCTGGCTTAGAGTGTTTTTGGCAAAGTTAAATTTTCCTAAAGCAATTTCGCATCAAAAAGAGCTCAGGTGTCTCCATCTGGTGGGGAAACTGGGACTTCAGAATTGTCGTGGTAAAAGCATCCGCCGATAGTGGTGCTACAAGAAAGAATGGATGCTATTTCCAGGGAACGCTCTAGGTCTATAAAAAGCAGTGCTCTTAATGCAACCCCATATGAGGGAAAAATCTTTAATAAAGGTTTTCACGCTATTAGAGATGAACAATTTTATTGGGATAGAGAAAATATATTATAAACTAAACAGTAGAAAAAAGTAATTTAAAAAGTTGCAAAACATAATACATTAAACCTTATAAACATTTTCTGGCCAAATAACGATCAGCATAGACCTTATTATGATGTTTTCTGTATGGAATGGTTTAATTAATGAGATAGGTGAACTTGCTCTTTTGAAACCAGATTCAAAATGTTTGCCTCTATGTCCGAAAATTTATTTTGAGACCCGTTCTTGGCATTGAGTTTATTCCTTTATTTTTATTTCATGTATAACTGCATCAAAAAAGCCCATTCGTATAAATATGTGGTACAGAGCGTGGAGATAATGTTGAAGAGTTTCATTTGCAAGCGTTGGGTAATCAGAATTCAGAAGTAACCAAAGTTTAACTAAAGTTTCGTTGAACTGTAGCTTCAAATACGCATTGCATGATAATTCTCCAAGAATACTTTGTTAAACTAGTAATAAATGTTAGGTAATAAATGAGAGCAATCCTTCTATGAACTGAGAATGGATATCTTATCCAGTTGTAGCCAGAAACAGAGCAGGAAAATATTTCCTGATGTTGCTTTTTTAGATTCAATAAATGTTCAACTCAAATCACTCGTGCTTATATTAAAGAGCTCTGTTGGAAGTTTCTGCAAAATCGTTGAGCGCTTGAAAAGATTCACGGTGAATGATGCATTTTGACCTCAAGTTGAGCTGTGTTAAAAAATCGCTTCTATTTTATCTCTATATCTAAAGAAATATTTTGCAACATGTAGCCTCAAATTCAGTTCATTCAAACAAGAAAAGAAAATGTCAGTCAACAGTCATGTGAGCAACCGTGGCTAACCAAGAAAAATTATTAAAACATCCGTTCAATTGAACTTGCGAAATCATTTAAAGTACTTGTTTCTCATCACAAAGCTCAAAACGGCGATTGAGTACTTTCACACGTGAAGAACATGTTTCAACATGTGTTTTGCATTGTTGTGTAGTTATAATTTTTTTCCTTTTTTTAGCTAGCCCCCCCCCCCCTTTTTCAGTTTCAACCGCCGCCTTTGATGCCTAAGTCTTATATCATTTTTCGGTAAAGGGCATTGCCCAAGGTGTCCCATGTGGAGGTAGATCTACTGCGCATTTTCGAAAAATAAGATTGAACTTTGACAGCATTCATTTCCAATAACTGGGCGTAGCAGTTGTAATATGCATATTCATGTGAACCATTTACACACTCGACTTTTGTGTGAATGCTACACAGCGATATTGTTAGGATGCTATTTCTTGTCGACGAACCAGACGATTCTCCATATCACTGCTCGTCATTCCTTTTGTCCATGGTATGCTCGCAGTGCGTTATGACATTCACTCTGCTCCCACTTCTCTGAATAGATTGCGGAAGGATCCAATTAGCAGCCAAGTCTATCATATGACCGATTAACTTCTTTCATTTCAGAAATATACGTCCATTCATAAAGTTCATCTTCATAATCTATGCAGAAAGATCAAGAATGCGCATGCAAGTCATATTCTGTTCTTGACAATCTATGATAAAGCATAGATATAGATACATAACTCAATTGTAATCTATTAGGATTATTTTA
Organism: Uloborus diversus; assembly: GCF_026930045.1. Taxonomy (NCBI): domain Eukaryota; kingdom Metazoa; phylum Arthropoda; class Arachnida; order Araneae; family Uloboridae; genus Uloborus; species Uloborus diversus. Next base: position 24,279,578 of record NC_072740.1, on the reverse strand, counting down.
TAAAAAAGGTGTCCAAACGTTTTATGCCAATTGGTGTTTCCATTACTTTCATTGTGCTCCCATTCAGTCATCTATAATAATTCCAGTAATTTTATATAAGAGAGTAATTGAATAAGAATAAGGTTTAATAAACCTTTTAACAAGCAGCATTTAGATTTTAATTTAGTAACAAAACTTTTTTAGCTTAGCAACATTTCAGCTTAGTAATTTTTTGTTCTAAAACCATTCATGTAAATGTATGTAATGTCCCAAATAGTGTCCCCCCCCCCACACCCCAAGGTCCGACAAAAATGGTGGATTTGTGTAGGGGACAGGCATACATACACATATATCATCTATTTGCTAAAAACGCTTATAACTCCCGTCGAAATTAGTTCAGAGAATTAGAATAAATTACATCTTATGTAGAAATGTCCGTTCCTTCGAAAGATATATAATATAAATATATGCAAATAATTTTTAACCCCCATGTTGGGGGAATTCGTGTGAAAATAGTGTCTTATATATTGATAATTAGTTCTTTTGTTATTCCAATATATATATATATATATATATATATATATATATATATATATATATATATATATATATATATATATATATATATATATATTTCCCCCGAAATGGTCTAAAAACCTTCCAAGACCTAACCAACACAAACTGTGACAATCTCGGAGACATCGGGTCGGTAGTTTCCGAGTTTACCCCGGATACGCCCCACATTTGGAGTTTCATTTTTATTTATATAGAGATTTATAATTAAAACAGAATATTCCATTAATATAGAAATAATATGTTATTTTTTGTTAATGTTTGACTGAATCTTTTACACAAACTAGTCTCATTTATTATTTTTATTTTTCAGTTAGCGTATTGCTCAGTTTATAACAAATTACTAACCTGGAAACCTGTGTAATAAAGAAAAACAAAATCTTAATTATTTGCAATCAAAAACACATAGTAAGACATGTGTTTGGGCGCATGAATTATTTGCCCTCGTTTCCCCGTGCTATCGAAATATGAGTTTTTCAAGTCTGCCGAAATCTTAAGAAAATTCCCCAAATTTAGCGAATTTCGGTGAGCAATCTGAGATATCTTTCACGCGCTTTGCAGATGGATGTCCTACCATATGCAGACGGTGAATTCGTGTGGTACCTTAGATTTCTCGCCAAATCTTTAAATTTGGCAGCTTTAAAACTTCGGCTGACTTTAAGATATTTTATATATAGATGACGGGGACGAGGGCAAATAATTTTTGAGCTAAAAAAATGTCTACATGCCGTTGCAATTGCTACTATTAATTAATTTGTTATTCATGTATTAATTTTTTGTTATTGCACTATTTATGTGGTTTTCTGGTAAGGACTGAAATTCGTATAACACGTAACAAATGATAAGATTTGTAGATTAGGGGAGGAGTGGATACAATGAGACAGGGAGACAACAGCAATTTATTTTCTGCTTCGATATTTAAAGCCTGGTAAAACTTATTAAAAGTCAAGTTAATATACTCTGAACAGTATTATGGAGAAGAGGTTGCATTGAAATCTGGTGCATGAAAAATAACTGTCATCATAATTTGACCTCATCGAACTGAAATATCTGCCCTGTTTGTTGCCTTGTTTCTAAACTTTTAGGAAAGTTTTACAGACTGTTGTTACAGTCGAACTCGCTTATAACGAACGCCAAGGGACCGCGATATTTGCTCGTTATAACAGAGTGCTCGTAAAGAGCGAGTTCGTGAAAAAAACTCATAAAAATTCATCATAGTTTCTTTTTTTTCTTCTTTTTACTCACTGTACTGTACCAAATAAGTTGGTCACTTTGGTTTAAACTGTCTGAATACAATCTCTCTTTTGTGACATTATTTTTAAGGAATACACATATACACTCATATATAATTTTTAAATGTTTATTTACTCCACAAATTAAAAAAAAAAAAGTGCCGACTTCGCTTGCTCTCAGGATTTATAATTTATCACTAACTTTGGTTAACTTTGGTATGTTTAAGAAAAAATGTACCAAAAAAGGAAAAGCTGAGCTAGTAGTCAAAAGAAATTTTACGAATCACAAAAACATTTCTCGCTTTAAGCGGAGTATGCTCGTTAAAGCGAGTTATGCTCCCATGGATTTAACATTGTACCAACCAAGCATTTATGATTTCCTCGCTAAATCCGGGTTCTCGTTAAATCAGGGCTCGTTATTAAACGAGTTCGACTGTATTAATCTTACGTTAGTCCATCATTTAACGTTCATTTTAGCAGTAGAATGATGCTAATCTTTTTCGTCTGAAAATGGCACTACCTGAGTTAATATGTTTCAATGAGGGAATAGTGAGACACCATTAATTTATGTTTCACTGCTCCCATTTGAAAGTGCTACATCACAAGATGACACTTTAAACCAATTTAACCAATCCAGAATCATGTAAATCATTCTGTCTCAGTCCCAAGCAAATACGTTTTAGATGTCACTACTGTGTGTCTAGACAACATGAAATTTGCCTTACCAAAAGCAAAAAATACCAAAACCAAACAGCAACAGTCACTCCTGTTTTACCAGGTAAATTTAGATAATTTCAAAGATCACTAATTCAAAATTGCATTTCGTTTTTATTTTATTTATTTACTTATTTTTCGTTTGAGGGAATTCGTCGTAGTTTTGTCTAGATCCATTTTTATAATGCCTATTATAGTGGCAAATATTGCACCATTTGAAAGAAATTGATTGTTGTTTTTACTTCCTTTTACAAAAAAGGAAGTATTGTATTTGCGAAAAAAATTTCACTCAAAATTCGGCCTTAATTTCCATTTTGCTCACCCCCGAATTAATGTTGAGTTTTTTTTTTTTTTTTCAACCCGATCACACGCGGATAAGTGCCTAAGAATGTATAGGTACCCGAAATATACATTTTGACATTCCCCGAGTTAATTACAACGACCTTTTTCGTGACGTCCGTATGTACGTATGTATGTGCAAGTTGAAATTTGGTACGTAGACTCCTAGTTGTGCACCTCTCTTTTTCGTTGCATTCGAATGTTCCAAAATTGGTCTTTTACACCTTTTTTTTGGGGGGGGGCGGGGGGGGGGGAATCAATGTTAATTTCAATGCAAACTCAAGTGTTTTTATAATTTATGCAAACACTTGGCATTATATCGCCAAGCTTTTGGTCGCCAAGTTTTGTCGCCAACTTGGCGACAAATTTGCCGATTTTTTTTTTTTTTTTTTTTTTAAATTTGGTTTCTATTGGTCATTGTTGGTGATATTTAAAGAGTTAACTATTGAATCATATTAAAATTGCCAATAATTGGGAAATATCTTTGAATTGGTGTAAAAGGAAGTCGTGTGATGAACACATCAGCTCGTTTTAATAATAATAAATGTAATTGAATTTTCGTCTCACTGTGCCCACTCTTTCCCTATTGAGTTTAATTATTCAAAATTTCGTACTGTAGATGTTAATGCTAGTTTATTAATCATGCTGAATATTTAATGATAATGGAAAATTATTTTTAGTGTCAAAAGCACCAAAAGTTGATTCACCGTTTATTGCGCTCAATGAAACGCAATATTTTTGATGTTGAAGTTTTCATGCTGCCAGATTGCTGTCGTGAAACAAAATTGGCCGAAAGGATTCCAAAGAAGGAATACGTGTTATTGGAACAGTGGTCTTTCAATTGTTTCCACGGGTAAGATAATTTCTTTTTCATTAAAAAACATCAACAAAGCAAAAGAAAATGTGCAAAACTATAGTCTATTTCATGAGAAATAATAGCTGAAGTAAACAATGCAGGCAATAGCATGCGACTCTTTTGGAGATCTAGTATTTTTTTTTTTTTTAATTCTAGCGATTTCATTCTAAAATCGTGTTAAAAATCTATATTAAAAAAACAGCATCCTATGAAAGAAGAAAATGTAAGCTTTCAATTCCTCTAATCTTCAAATCCTCAAATTTCATGCATGTGAGAAAGAAAGCTTTGGCTTAAGTGCAATGATATGTTAAAGAACGAATGAAATCCTTCAACTGACCTTTTAAATTTGAACATCATCGTCCATTCAAGGGTGAAACCGTACATATGGCAAATTTCAGGGGGGGGGGGAGCTGCAATTCTTTATGTGTACTTTTGCTATCACTTGTGAAACAGGACATAGATGGGTTGGAAAACTACACGAAGTTATGTGTTTTCTAGAAATATTGACACTGCAGCCGTTTTGCATTCTGGAAGAGGTAAGTAGCAACCTGCATTCTTCAAGTAAAGCCCAATTGCTACCAATCATTTGAAACTAATTTGTAAATTATAGTTTCTGTTAAGGGGTCTGCCTACGTTCGGAGTACTTTTTTTTCAAAACATTCAAATATTGACCAACTCTATTTTGATAAGAGTGATTCAAAGATGGGAAAATAAACAAAACAAATAATTATTTTCTCATAAAATTTTTTTACAAATGGGAAATTTGAGAAAAAAATTTAGCAAATTTTGAGGTTCACGCCAACCACTCTTCTCATTTATTCTCAAAATATTTAAAAATCCTTTCTAATGTAAGTTGCTACACTACTTACCTGTGTTCTGAACTAAAAACTTCATATCAGTCCTAAAATTTAGAAAAATATGTAAATTTTATTGAAATTCAGATTTTCTTCCGAAAAAACTCTCATTTTTTTAAATACCCGTAAAATTTTAAAATACTGACGTAGAGCTTAGATTATAGTTCAAAACATAGCTAACAATCTGAGAAACATTATTTGAAAAAATCAGAGTAATTGGAAAAACTTTTGAAGTTATGAGATTTGTCGTAAATGAAAATATCGATACAATTCGTTTTCCAGAAAACTCATTTAAAGATTTTCATATCAATGTTTTAAATCATTTTTGAGACTAAAATTCTCAATGTTAGTTGCTTATACATTCTTTAATTATACTTGTCAATATGTGTACTTTTCTTAAAGCTTTTCTTCTTTCCTGGTTTTGGGGGTCTTTGGGGTCTTTAAGTTCATCATCTGGTTGTATCATCGTAAAAAACAAAATTTTATCACACCCAAAAATATATCATTTTAAAATACAAAACAAAATAAAAAAACAACTTTTTTGATAAGAATGGTCAATTTAGGGCAGACCGACACCTAAAGACTGAAAACTTTATTTTATTTCTAATCCGTGGCGTACAGAAGGGGGTATGGGATCCGGACCCCTCCCTTCACCCTTGAGTGTTTTCGATTTACCATAATCCTATGTATGTAGTCAGTAAAATGATTCGAAGCAATGGTAACAATAATTTCAGATTTAATAGATGAAGAAATAAAACTTACGAGCATGTTCTCTCAGGCTTCCCCTCCCAAATCGAAGTGTATGTGAACATACCGTATTATCCGGCATGTCGCAAAATTCGGGGTCACCAGATTTTCAATGACACTTGCCTGGTCCTTTCCGGCATGCCGAAAAATCGAGGTTAGTAAAAAAATTGATATTATAAAAAATATATATTCAGCTTAAAAATGAATATAAGTTCTATACATATCTTATTAGTATTAATAAACAGTTTACTTTTGTAAAAATATTTACTAACAATGTCATTTGTCATTTTAACAAGAAAAATACTGTTTAATAACGAATACTTTTATAAAAATTAAATTAAAACTTAAGTAAGCAAACAATTAAGCAGTAAGTTACCTACCGCCCCTAAACAAGTGTTAAAAAATTTACCATAACTATTCAATAAATAAAAATCAAACTTGCCTCTCTGAAAGGAACCTAAAATAATGTATTTAAAAAAATTATGAACAAATCGCAGTAACCGATGATTGCTTCGTAATTGATTACTTTAATAATGACCTTAACAAGCACATATATTATATGCAATACATTTTTTTTTTGAAAAAAGGTTACTTTCGGGATTTATTATTATTTTTCCTTACAGTGGTTTGCTTTCTGATTGGAACTGAATGGAGAAATTAATTTTTGTTTTGTTGCAAAATAAAACTCGAATTGTCCAGTATGCCGGATTATCCTGGCATGCTGGTCAACCTCTCTTTTTTCCGACATGCCGGATAATGCGTGGTAATACGGTAAATTGTTCTATAATGATGATTTTACTTCGTTGTTTTTATTTTTAGTTTTGGGAAAAGTAAATACATTTATTCTTGTGCTTTATGGTGTTTTAATTAGGTATTTGGTATTAATAAATTTATTTTATGAACTAATGCTAAGTTCAATAGCATTAGTTCATAAAATAAATTTATTAATTTGATTCAATATATATGGGGTGTTCCGTTTTAACCTGCAAGACCTTTATTTTCGCAACCGTTAGTCCTAAGTGTATACTTCCAATTGCAAAAATGTTCAAAATCAGATGCAGAGTTAAGATATTGAAAGTTTGAAGCAAAATTAAAAATGAGTCGAAAAATACAAAATTTGACTTTTTATACGGGTCCCCGGTCCCCTAACTTAAATTTATATAGGTAAAGAATCTCCATTAAAAGATATTACTAAAACAAAAAACTTGACATTTGTGCGACCAAAACTCAGGGAGATATTCCAGTTTAAAGTTTTAAGGGACCATACAAAAGGTCAGATTAGAACTTACCGCCCTTTCAGAAGAATGGCAGGTCGTCAAAGTAAGAAAAACAAGGTATATATTTTTCATTGTTATTCCAAAATAAGTGCCAATATTATGCCATGATACGCGAAAGCATACTACAAAAACTCGGAACATTTTGAAAAATCACACTATATGCACGCACACATATAATTTTAAACCCTAGTTAACTGCTAATTTTCCCTCAAAAGGTGTTATTGATGGCGAGTGTAAAATGGTGTAAGTCACAAAACGCTGCGTTTCATAGCTCGGTGAATATTGGTCGTACTAATGTCAAACATTTTCTGTTGGAATGATTTTTTAATGGAAAAAATTTCCCTAAACATAAGTAAAGGGACCTGGGGCCCGTATAAAAAGTTACATTTTGTATTTTTGACTTATTTTTATTTTTACTTCAAACTTTCAATATCTTAACTCTGCATCTGATTTTGAGCATTTTTGAAATTGGAAGTATACGTGTAAGACTAACGGTTGCAAAAATAAAGGTCTTGCTGGTTAAAACGGAACACCCTGTATAATGTGCGTGTGTGTTTCTATGTTAAAGTAGGCTAAAAAACATTGTGTATTTTGTGGGCCACATTTAGTTAAAGATGTACAAATGTAACAAAAATGTATCATTGTAACAATTATATAGTTTACAAATTTTGTCTTTCATTGAAACATTAGTGTCGATGTTTGTGACTGGTTTATGTGACATATATTTGTTTTAGCAGCAAGTTACAGTCAAGTATTGATGTTCCTCAATTACTGAGAGCAGTTCGCTCATTCCTCTACTTCTCTCAAATCAGTGCTTGGCTAAGTTCAAACGAAGGAAAGTCTCCGTCAAACATCTATTATTGGTAAGCAGCATGATTTGCATTCAACTGAGAATCTTTTAAAACTTTTTTTACTGAAAAATATTGTAACCTAGACAATTCTATCACTTTTTAAGATTTTGTCGAGTTAACAAAACCACTATCGACTGCATTCGTTTAGTTTATCAGATATTTCCGAGATTTGGTTGTTTCCTTCACCTTTGAAATCCCATGTTTGCAACCTGACTTGCGAAAACTTTTGTTTTTCAAAAATCATGTGCACTTGCAGTTATGTTGTTTTTTAGTTCATCAAGTTTTCGCAATAACTAATATTGCATTTGCTTGAACAGCATATTGGTTAAAATTAAACTCGTGTAAAATTAGTTTCTTCAATTAGTGTATTTTGAATTATTGAAGAGTTACGCACCATGGAATAACTTGCTCCAAGATAGATAATATCTGAAGGCTAAATAATGTCAAACAATTTCCAATGCAAAGCATAATCTCAGCATGAGTCCGTTGCCACCCCAATAATTTGTGAACGGCAACAGCTTAAATCAAAAAAAGTGGGGTCTATGTGTAGTAAAGTTGCTATGCGCTATAGTGTAGCTCTGGTTAGTTGAGCTGTGACTGTGACCTGGACTATGTTTACCTGTTTGAGGGGAGTTTAATGAAAAATAGACGTGCTATTGGCTTGGATTTTAGTTGCAATATTTTTGCAAAACTAGTAAGAAAGTTTCTCAACTCAACTTAGCACCAATTACCCCTCGATATTTACCGAAACAGAGGTAAACATTGTGTCAGAATCGGAGCTCAACTTCTCAGAGCCTCACAATACACAATCAAGCCGCTTACAGCGCAATCTGAAGGAAAGAATCGGAGTTAGTGTTCATGTCTCAAAAACGGTACAAAACACGAGAAAAAAATCAATTACGAAGTTATTTTCCTGTTAATTTTTTCGACATCTGGCGGATGGAAACTGAAGATTTGAAGTAAATGTGAAACTTGTTTCGAAATTCTATGAATGTCGCAATAACACTTTATTTAAAATGCACTTTTTGTGAATTTCAATTGGTTCTTGTACAAAAATATGTCATTCTTAATTACAAGTTGAGTGATCAGCTATCTCTATCGGAGGGGGGGAGGGTATTCACCCGCGAGTCTCGAGAACTTTTCAAATATCGCCCTTTGGGCAGTTGGAGACCCCTAATGTATGTTATTCTATCATGAAAACATAAAATCATATATCGAATACTTTTCTATTGAGGGATTCAGTTTTGTAGGAACTGATCACCATGTCTGCAAATGTTGAAATAAGCTTCACTATTCACAAAAATTGTCTTCCAAATTAAAAAAAAAATCTTTCCCTTTTCAAAATATTAAAAAGTACTAAATAATCCATTGCAATTCTGATTGCAGTTTTATGAAATAGTTTTGATGCAAATTAAAAATTTTGAAGAAAATATATTAAAGTTGTAGATATTCATATATTCTTCCGTTCTTCTTTGCATTTTTTAAATATTTTTGTTTTTTAAAATTATTTTTAGAGTTTAACATTTATTTCAAACGGTTAGGAAAACGTATTGTATCACTTTCTTTTAATGTATTTTAATACAATCGTAATTTTAGGGGGGAACCAGTGTTTTCAATTGTATTTACTTCCTTTTACAAAAAAGGAAGTATTGCATTCGCGAAAAAAATTTCACTCAAAAATCGGCCTTAATTTCCCTTTTGCTCACCCTCAAATGAATGTTGAGTTTTTGTTTCGACCCGACCACATGTGGATATATGCCTAGGAACGTACAGACACCCGAAATATCCATTTTGACTACCTCCGAGTTAATTACAAAAAATTTTCTCGTGACATCCGTATGTATGTACGTATGTGCGTACGTATCTCGCATAATTCAAAAACGGTATGTCGTAGAGTTGAAATTTGCTACGTAGACTCCTAGTAAGGTCTAATTGTGCACCTTCCCTTTTGGTTTCATTCAGATGTTCCTAAGGGGGTCTTTTACACCTTTTGGGGGGGGATCATTATTAATTTGTGCTGTTTTCTAGGACATTTTTAATGTTTTTAAGGGCAATTTTAGCTATTTTTTTAGATCATGAAAATTTATTAGCTAGTAACCATAACTCAAAATCACTTTCCAGTGTTTACTAATTGGATTCATTACTATTTGATATGATGTATCCAACTGAAATTTCTTTCATTCGTGGAAGCACTCAACATCGGGACCCGGCTATGACTTTTGAGGAAACTGGACATGAACTTGATTTGATGCCCCACCACACAGTTTTACTATATATTAAAGTAACAAAATATTTTGATACTTACATATTACTGCAATCAAGCCAAATTGGGCGATCCATGTATTAAAATATTAAATTATCAGAAGTAGCAATAATATGAGTACAAACAATGTATGTATATCTGATTAAAAAAATACATTATAAATATAAGTTGTCATCAAATTTACCTGGTTGCAATAAAACGTAAACATCCAAAGTATATATTATGTAACTTATAAGTAAAATGATAGTGTAAAACGGGGGTAGATTTTTCAATACCGAACGCCATGAAAAATAATGAAATCATGAGTCATATAGTGTCAAGCTTGGAGTGACCTTGAAATTTGTGAATGGGATCCAAAATGTTGAAAAATGTCCTTTCCCCTTTATTTTTATCGTCTACATTTTGATTTATAGCAACATGCAATTACTCCGTTTTAAAAAAATTGTAGCAACAAATGTGGTGCCCCGAGAACGTGCCCTATGTGCCCATTCTTTAATCTTGCCCTGCCCTGCATACATCTTTTTGCTGAATGACTCACATTTATTAACACTTTAATACTGATCACAAATTAAGAACTGTACATAATAAGTTTTATCCTTCGATAATTTTCATACCTATTAACAAAACATTAACTTTTAAAAGACATAACAAACGGAATTAAGATAATTTTCAAAACAAATTTGTAAAATACTTAAATCTTTGTAGTAGTCTCAAAAATGATTAGTATTTTTTTTTACAGGGTGCGACCTTCATCAGAAGTTTCAACTGCAAAATTTGAAAACGAGCCTGAACTTCACAGATTTCCACTTTGTAAAATTTATGAAGGACTATATGGAACTATTGAAGTTAGATATCGAACAAGAACTCAATATGTGCCTATCATTCCATGCTCAAAACATCCTCCCCAAGAGAATCCTTTGATAACTGTAATTGACAACAGTGATGTGTGTCAAACTATTTGCCTTGGTTCACATATTGTTAGGCAACTGCATAAAACCTGTGATACAATTCATGAAAGTCCTGTTAGTGATAAAACTATAACTGAACCTATATCAAATGTCTTGATGCCGGCGAACATGCCACAAGTTCCGGTGGTGAAAGCAATTTGTGGAGATGTGCCAGATAACATTTCAAAAGCAAAAGGAATTCTGAAACATTCAAATTGCCAAATATACTCAGAAAGTGTTTTTGGTTTAGTACCAAAACTGCAGCTGAATGTGGACAGTGATAAAAACCTGAGGAAGAGCATTAAACCTCTTAATTCAATACTAGATGAAGATGTTATCATAAGGCATTCTAGCTCAAAAAATCTTTCACAAAGACATAATCTCACATTGCCTTTGAAAGGTGGAATAAAGCAACGAAAATTAAGCCGTGAATTATTGGATTCATCTAGCACTGATACAGATTTTAGTTCACTAGATTCTTTGCCTTCATCAGCAACAAAGTCGAAACGAAAGCGACATTCATCTAAAGCATTCATCACAAACTCAAAAGTATCCCTCATTTGTTCTTCAAATAGTAAGATTTTACAACTCTCTAGTCCAATTTGCCTTGAAGATGGAAATGATGGTTGTGATGGTTCCAATGCGACTACTAGCGATGCCATAAATAATCATAATTTAAATAAAATGAAATCCTGTCATTTTAGTGAGCAGAATTCTTTGCCAAACAAAGTATCACTACCTGTAGATGTCAAGAAAAGGGATACTGAATTTTCCCTTGGTTCCAAAAATAGTTTGAATCTTTCACAGCACTCAATAAGATTATGTATAGAAAATAACTGGAATGATGAAAAATTCTCGCCAATTTCATCAAAAATTATTGTTTCAAAATGTGAACCCTTACCGTCTCAAGAAAGTTCTGTGCCAAATAGAACAAAAAAATCCTGTCGAGGAATAAAACGCAAAGCTTCAAAATGTGTTCATAACTGCAAATATTTGTGTAACTGTAAAAATTCGAAACGAAAAACTGATGTACGAGCTACGATTGAAAAGGACATCCCAGCTCCCCTAGATTCAGAAAGTAATATATCACTTAACTTTGTGAAACCAAATAATGATAAGATTTTACTTTCAAAACCTGAGCAGCATGCTGAATCACGAAAAAAGAATTTTAAGCATAAAAGAATGAAAAAAGAAATTAAAGCTATTTCCCCTGCAACAGCGACTGTAAACTCAACGTACGCCAATAAAAGTTTAGAAGACACCCTCGCTTCTTCTAAACCAAATAGTGATTCAAACAATGATTCATCAAAAATAACACCAACATGCAATTTAGCCACAGAAAATAAGCATTCCGCTTGCAATCAATATTACTTATGTTCAGAAGATGAGCAATCTAAATGTTTGGAAAGCTTTCCTATTGAAACTATTAATAATTTAGAACGTAGAACATTCAGAAAAAGGAAACGGAATGAAAAAAATGACAGCTATGCTAAGCTTGATGGTGAAGTTTCTGATACAAAGATTCTATTTAGTGTAGATGAACCTTGTCCTTTTTCAGATTCAAATGAACCTTCCAAGTTAAAAAATCGAAGAGGAATCACTCATAACCGCAGGAGGAAAAAAACAGCGAAATTATCTGCTCGAGCAGAATCTAAACTGCAATCACTTTGCAAGTGTTCATTAGCAAATTCCAAAGTTATTTTAGAGCAGAATCTTGAATGTTGTAATGAAAAGAGAGCTGTGAAAACAGAGAAATTATATGAAGCAGAGGTAACTACTGATTCCATCTTAAATACTAGTCAGAATTCAAAAACTGAATTAAACAGTTCATGCATATCAAACCCTAATATGCTGGTGGATGTAAGTATTGCCACTGAAAAGAGCTTTAAAAACAATATACAGATTCAAGAGAAGAAATGTGATTTCAACACTTCGAAAACCAAAGTGCAATTAGCTGCAGAAAGTGCATCAGAAACTGAGAAAAATACATATCCTAGTGCTTCCAATAAGCTCATCTGTGATTATACATTAAAGCATGACAGAGTAAGTTAATAACTACTGTAAAAGAACTTATTTTCGCGAGCTGAAATTTTTGCGAAAATGGAGATATTGGCGATTTTGCGAGCTGAAAATTTCGCGAATTTCATGTGAGCAGAACCAAAAGTTGATTTGTTTCTAAAGTTGAAATATTATGCGAGGCTTAAATTTTCGCGATTACGACGGGCTCGCAAAAATTAAATCCTCGCGAAAATAAATGCTTTGACAGTATTTCTTTACTTTGGTAAAATGTGTAAAACAGAAAATTAAAATTTAAAATGCTTCCTGGTTAACAAAATTACAGATAAACAATGCCACGAACACATTTTCTTAGAAGAATACGTGCATGTCATTAGGATCGACTTTACATGTTATGTTAACAATAAGTCGTGATCAACCTTTGAAAATTTTCGTTTGTTAGTGGGAAAAACTGAATAAAATATTTTAAACATATTATTTATTTGAAAACACATAAAGGGAAACAAGCACAAATCAAATATATTAACTTTTTATGTAAAGAAAATTATTGAAGTAAGAAAACCTTCTATGAACTTGGAGCCGATTTGCTAAAAATCGTTCTGCAATCGATGAGTCAATCGTAGTTGAGCTTTTGCCCACTCCTGATGTATATCATCAACCTATTATGCTTATCTTAACAAAACGCATTTCCATTTATGGAATTAAGCTACTGCAAGTTTTAATTTGAATCAAAGACTTGATCATTTATCAATACACTTCGGAAAAAAATGTTTGAAACCTTAGGAGCAAAATCATTTCAAAATATCGTGAGAGGGATAAATAAACTGTTCAAAATTATAACTGCATTTCACAATATAAAATTGGTCACATTAAAAGTATTTCCTTTTCTGAAAACAAATACTTTGCATTTCTTTGCAATACAATGCATTTCTTCAAAAAAAAAAAAAAACACCATCAATCTATATGTGTTTGAAAATTAGTCATCTTTTTGAAAAATGGAATCGCATACATACAGTACTGTTTAAATCTGGATACAAAAATATAGAACCCCGTTGCAGAGCAAGAGCATACATTTGTTTCACTTTTAAGAAACAGGCATCCACTGTTACAACTTTCGATCCAGTTTTGGGCAGTGTGATCAGTGTGATTTTATCATCCTCTTCAACATATCAAAATTTATAAGCAGCATCACTTGTTTCATGATAAAATATAAATAATGGCTTAAGGTGCATTGAATTTCCATACATTCATATCAGTTACAATTTACAATTACAGATAATTTGCATTTAAATAGAATGTGAAGAATTATATAATCTTTAATGTATCATGCTGTTCTTCGTTACAATAATGTAATAAACTGATATGATTTCTCACTTTCTTACCGGTTATTCCCCAGAACAGAATACTTTACGATGTTCTGCAACGTAAAATCATTTTACCAAAATTGTTCTGCAAGTACTTCAAGCATTGTACACGAAAAAACATGCCATTTCCACAAATTGGGTGCCAAAATCAAAATTGTTTCATATAGGATTTTTTTTAACTGTACTGTTGCTATTTATTTCTGTGGAAGTGAGATATTTCCGGAAACATCACAGCTTTCAACCAAATGACTAGTTAAAGAGCACTGAATTTGGAAAATCAGTTGATCACGAAAACTATAAAATCAAAACAACTTTAACAGGGTTTCAAATCTAAACCGATTGAGATTCTCCAAAAATAGTTTATATGCTTCCTAAAATCCATAGAAAGAGCAAAGATACAAAACTTTATGAAAATTCGAACCTAGGTGTCAAACCACATTTTTATTTGGTTAATTTTACATGGCATGAAAGAGCAATTAAAATAATGTTACTAAATAAAGAAATTACTGAAATAATAAATAAAATGAGTCGAGTTTGTGTTGCATATAATAAAACACTTCAAAACTTTTTAAATATTTTCTAGATGCAAAGGGATTGAAATCTCAAACAAGATACTCAATTTCCGGCCATGGACGTGTTGCAATGTTGGCATGTTTCCAAAACGTACGTGTATGGCGGAAATTGCAGTGGATCAATTAGGAAAGTCCTACAAAGGACTTATCGAATTCAACATCGGGAGCTTTCCGCCAAATTACCGTTATTTGCGAAATATTATCGTTATTTTATCGTAGTTTGCGAGAATTTTACATTTTCTTCTAATTTTAAGAAATTTGCAGAATTCTATCTTGAGTTGGAAGATGTTTGTAGAAAATCTGCAATTTCTACAGATTTTCTGCACCGTAGTTTCTGCAGATTTTCGGCACCGCGGTTTCTGTAGATTTTCTGTGACGCGGTTTCTGCAGATTTTCTTCACCACGGTTTCTGCAGATTTTCTTCACCGCGGTTTCTGCAGATTTTCTTCACCGCGGTTTCTGCAGATTCTCTGCACCGCGGTTTCTGCAGATTTTCTGTGGAAATTTCAGTGAAATTTGCAGAATTTCTGCAAAAAAGTTGTCAGTTTTCCTCTCCCATTTGAACAGAATTGTTCTGCAGCACAAGTATCTGTTCTGCTTTGGGGCTGTTATTTTTCAAATCTTGTGCATTTTGAGAGATTAGTCGATATGTGGTTTGTTGAGCATTTAATTTTGAAATTAAAATACTTGACAATTTTTTTAAAAATTAGTTTCCGTTTTGTGTTTGTGTTGCAGAAAACAGTAACAAATTCTAAGATTGATAAATATGATGCAATCAATTTGCATTTTCTAGTTTTCTCCTCCATAGTATTTTTTATTCCATTACTGATCTTGTCACATTCATGTTTATTTCAACTAGTCGTAATATTCTTTTTTTATGCATTTTCTCTACTTGATTCAACTTCCCCCCTAATTTTTAATGAACTACTTTTTAAAAAAATCAAAGCGTCAACTCTTATTTGCAGTTGCAATAAATTATACCAATTTCAATGCTATGCTGAAGTAAAATTGTTTAGGATCAAGATAAAATTTTCGGTAATTAGACCTTTCCTTTTCACTGCAAAATTGGTTACTTTCAAGGCAAACCTCTTACAGTAGTCCAAAGTTTAGACTACTTTTTTACATGCCTGATAAAGCTGAGATTCAAAATGCTTATGCTTATTGTACAAATTACGATACAGGTTTAAGATCCACGTTTTATAAGAACCGGGCAGAAATAAGTTGTTTGGATATACACCATTTTTGATTTTGCTCAGATTTTTATGGTAGATTCTTTTAAAGATTTTATACACGTATTTTTTCTTTTCCTCCAAAAAAATTTTTGGGGACCTGTAAAAATTCGTAAAGTGGTGCATGACGTAGAGGTTTTTCCAAATCAGCGTTTTTTAAACTGCGTTTATTTCTGTGTATTAAGCATCAGCCGAAATTATTTTTGTGTTCACAATATGAAATTTAGTACCGAAATTGAAATATATCGTAAATTTTGTGGCTGACCTTCAGTGCAGCCTTTCAGGGGTCGTCAAACTTTGTCGAAAAAAAATGAAAAGGTGCCATGTTTGAGGCTATCTGGTTCCCTGCATTCCGGCTCAACCATGTTTTTTGTACATAATTTGTGTAAGAATATATATAAATTATTCAATACCCTCATTAGTTGCATGGTTCATCCTCTGCGCTGCCAAAAAATGGCAGTTTTTGTATCGAAAAATGCTAAAAAGTGCAATTTTCAAGACCCTTTATCTCAGTGCACTGAAGAACTGGAAGTGTAGAACTGGATGCCTGCATTTCCAACCAGAGTATGTGTATTTTCACAAACAAGTGACAGAACTATGGGCAAATTCTTTACAAGAGCACTAAGTATTTCAAAACAGTAAAATGAACTATTCTGCTTTCTATTCAGTCAACATATCCGGGTTTAAACTCTTCTCCAGGGACTTCCAGATACTATTTAAAAAACTAGTATGATCAAAAACTTACCATAAAAGAGTCATGAACTTTCAAATAGACTGATCATGCTTACTCGCATACTTTATAATGTGATAACTAGAAGCAAAGTGAAAGAAAAACATCAAAATATCATTAAAAAATGTACTTTTTAGAGGCTTGTATCTCAGTGCAGTAAGGGTTAGTATAGAACTTGATGCCTACATTTCAAACTAGAATGTATGTCTTTTCACAAACAAGTGACATAACTATGGGCAATGGTTTTGCAGGCTCATAAAATGCACTTTAAAATGAGGAAATGGCATAAGAGTTAACGACGCATCCAGTTAGTTGTACTCAAGCTACAATGCTTTGTCTTGCATTTTTTTACTGTCCCACTAGTCAGTTAGGCAACTATACCCTTGTTTTATAATATCATAGCATTACTTTGATCATATGTGATAAAATATTACTTAGTAATTGCTTGCTATCATGGTAGTTTAGTGCAGAGAAAATAACTTTGTCACTATAATGTACAGCCTAAACAAATGTCAACGAACTATAACGTACAGTACAAACGAAAAAAAAAAAGCTATCTTAATTAAAGTAATTAAAAATATACCTAAAACACCTTCAAAAAAGTGTTACAAATAATTTACGTTTTTACCGCAATAATAATAGTTTTTTTTTTTTTTTCCGCTTTGCTTCCAGTTATCATAGTATTAAGTATGCGAGTAAGCATAATCAGTCTACTTGCAGGTCTATAACTCTTTTCTGGTAAATTTTTAATCATTTTGATCATACTAGTTTTTTAAATAGTATCTGGAAGTCTCTGGAGGAAAGTTTAAACCCGGATATGTTAGTTCATTTTACTGTTTTGAAATACGTATTGTGTTCTGGAAAGGAATTTGCCCATAGTTCTGTCACTTGGTTGTGAAAATACACATACTCTAGTTTGAAATGCAGGCAATAAGTTCTGTACTGACTCTCAGTGCACTGAGATACAGGCCCCTTAAAAGTACACTTTTTATGATATTTTGATGACAAAACTGCTATTTTTTGCAGCAGTGAGCATTAACCATACATTTAATGACCCTATTTCATAATTTATATATATCACTACACAAATTGTTCGCAAAAACTATGGTTGAACTTCAGTGCATGGAACCAGGATGCCTCAAACATGACACATTTTCACTTTCTTTGGCACAGTTAGCCACCCCTGCCAGGGTTCAAAGAAGGTCAGCCATAAAATTTACGATAAATTTCATTTGAGGCACTAAATATCATGTTGTAATTGCAAAGATTACTTTTGCTTATGCTCAATGTGCAGAGATAAATGAATTTTAAAAAATTTAAATTTGAGAAAAATCCTAAGTTGGGACCAACTTTCGGAATTTTTGTGGGTCACAAAAATTTTTTTTGAAAGAAAAGAAAAAAATACGTGTCTTCTAAAATCATTCAAAGAAACAAATACAAAAGTGACGACCAGCAACAGGCTCTGGGCCCAGCTAGGCTGGTCCTAGTCAATTTACAATCCCCAGTGAAGATCAATGGCCCTCTTAAACCTATCTACTCCCTTGCTCATTACCACCTCTTCCGGTAAGCTGTTCCAAGGTTCCACTAGCCTGCTAAAATAATAATTTTTCCTTATATCCATGTTAGCCGGAGATTTAAATAACTTAAAACAATGAAACCTTGTCCTGTTTTCAGTACTAAACTTTAGCCCCGTAACATCTTTCATTTTAATAAATTTAAGTAACTGAATCATGTCCCATCGGTCTCTTCTTTGCTCAAGACTGAACATTTTTAGCATTCTAAGCCTGGAATCGTAGCCTAAATGAGAAAGTCCATTTATTAGCCTCCTATCCCGCCTTTGAACCCTTTCCAATACATTAATATCTTTCTTAAGATAAGGAGACCAAAACTGAATAGCATACTCCAAATGAGGTCTTACCAAACTTCTATATAAGGGCAGAAAAACTTCTTTAGATTTGTTTGAAATAGATCTATTGATATGCCCAAGCATCTTATGGGCTTTGTTACTAGCTATGCTGCACTGTGTTGACTAAACTTTAAATCCTGACTTATAAAGACGCCTAGATCAGTAATGTTTTCTGCCTGA
Organism: Uloborus diversus; assembly: GCF_026930045.1. Lineage (NCBI taxonomy): Eukaryota > Metazoa > Arthropoda > Arachnida > Araneae > Uloboridae > Uloborus > Uloborus diversus. The sequence continues at coordinate 24,260,949 of NC_072740.1, read as the reverse complement.
CTAATGACTGAACCTTGCAAATAATAACCTGTACACTTATTTCCATGCCCTAAATGTAGCACTTGACATTTCTCAACATCAACACCCATACCCCATTTATCAGCCCACTCCATAATATGATCTAGATCCTATTGCAGCTGATTTGCTTGTTCTTCATTTTCTATAGTCCCCATAACTTTGACATCATCAGCAAAACAATTCATGTTCCCAGAAATATTTTTATGAATATCGTTCATAAAAACAATGAACAAAACAGGCCCTAACACTGATCCCTGAGGAACCCCGCTTAAAACCTCACTCCATTTAGAATAATTTCCCATTACAAGTTCCTTTTATTTCCTTCCGGTCAGCCAGTTTTTTACTCAAATGAAAGTTTTCCCTCCTATTCCTATATCAGCTAATTTGCTAAGTAGAGCAACATGCGATACCTTATAGAAGCTTTTGGAAAATCAATGTAAACAACATCTACAGGCTTCTTATTGTCTAAAGCCATGGTAACTTTGTCATAGAAATGTAATAAATTAGTTGCACAAGATTTACTTTTCCTGAAACCGTACTGAAAACTAGTCAATAAAGTATTAGTCTCTAAAAAATTTACTATTTAAATTTTTATCAATGTTTCAAAAATTTTGCAAACCACCGAAGTTAGACTCATAGGTCTACAATTTCCCGCATTTAGACCACTCTCTTGAACAGTGGTGTAATGTTAGCCAGTTTCCAATCCTCTGGCACTGTCCCCAAGTTATAAGAAGCATTGAAAATATTTACAATTACATCTGCTAATTCCTCTGCACATTCAACTAAAATTTTTGGATAAATATTATCTGGTCCCGGAGTCTCTTTAATTTTTTTCAAATGAAGTAAAACGTCATCCCTGGAAAATACAAAGTCCTCAAGCTTATAGATTGTGTCTTGCTGGTGTCAACTTTTGAGATACAGTTGTCGTTAAAAACACTTGAAAACAAGTTATTAAGAAAATTAGCAGTATCACTATCGTCCTGAATTAAAATTCCGTGCTCATCAACCAGTGGCCCAATATGACTATTTCGAACTTTCCTCGAATTAGCGTACGCAAAAAAAAAACCTCTTAGGCTTATATCTGCCAGTCTTTGCTCCAACTCTCTTTTCTGAATCCGTACCAAATACTTAAATTTACGCCTTGCCTTACAATATTTGAGCCTATCTGCACAGTGACCAGTTTCTTTAAACCTATGAAAAGCGCCTTGCTTGTAATTTAGAGCGTCTTTAGTTTCCCTGGAGAACCACATCGGCCAAATTTTTGTGTTGACACCCTTTCTCCTAAAGAGAACATGATCCCCAACCGTTTTCGCTAGATTTTCCTTAAACACTTCCCACTGAAGATTCACATCAATACTGTCCAATCCGTAAGAAAAAACTGCTTTCAAACGCTGCCTAAGTGCCACAAAATCGGTATTTCTGAAATTGGGCACAAACCTAAAATTCTCTATGGCATGTATCTGACCTGCCTGACTTATACAACTTGCTCTTAATACATTTTTTCTTGTTTCGTTTTTTGATTTAAATATTTAAAATACATTTTATATTTTGTTCGTAACATGTAAGTATTTTAAATGAATTATTGATTTTAATTTTAATATTTTTTTCAGCTTAAGTCATATGAGACTGCTAACTTATACTCAGAAAAGGAAGTTGATTGGTAAGATAATATTTTCCATCCCTCTGCTTTTAATAATTGCAAGCAGAATTCATTTCTAGTTGAAAATGTATCAGTTGACATTTATCGTGACATGACGTCGGTCACAAAAGCATTATACTTTAAGCTCAATGACACAGACAATGGTTTATATTCTAACGTAGTGGACAGACGGGGAACATGTATTCTTCATTGGTAAGAGCAGCACATAGAAACAACAAAGGAAACACTCAACTCTCAGTACATTACAGTAAAAAAATACATTTTTTGATGTTTTAGAAGAATACGGTTTGAATAATGCAAAGAATAGAATATTATTTTTATACTTTAGCATGAACACTGTAGATCAGGATCCATTTATTTTCAACCATTGATAGGAGGTCACAAAAGAAATTTTTCAAGAAGTGAGCTTTTTATGCTTGTATGGCCATTAGCCAAAGTTCTGACAGATGTTGGTAAAAAACATACATTTTGCTTTGAAATACAGTTGTCAATTTCCATACCAGTATTAAAAATCAGTATTCCGGTATCACGTTTTAAAAAGTATCAAACACTGGGATTGCATTTTTGACCTGGTATTGCAATCGCTAATCTTTCAAATTACTTTGGTTAATGTTCAAGGCACAAGGTAATTGAAGATAGAAAAATCTCAAATTGAGAAAAATACTAAGTCAGGGCCATCTTTCATAATTTTTGTATGTCACTAAAAATTGTGGATAATGGTTGACCCTAAGTGCACGGACTCAGGAAGTCTCAAATATGGCTTTTTTTTCACTTTCCACGACCAAGTCTGACCAACCCTGTTAGGATGCACTGAAGGTTAGCCATATAATTCAAAAAATAAATCAAATGGGCCATTAAAAAAAAATGCTAAAAGCACACAAATTACCTTAATGCACATAGATAATCAAAGATTATTTTTCTCAGATTGACATTTTTCTAAGTCTTTAGAAGTTTTTGTAGATCACAATTTTTTTTATGAAAGAAAAGAAAAATAAGTTTTTTTCTTTTTCAAATTTTTAGAAGTCTGTCCGACTTTACAAAAAATATGCTTCTTAATAGCTGAAATGAATGTTAATGATATCAATAGTCACAGTGAAAAATATGTAATGGATCCAACCACAATCATCAAACCACCGACATTTTTCTTACATTTTCCCACAATTGTTTGACTAATGCAGCTTATTTTTGTTTTTCGTAGTTTTGCTGTGTGGAAACTTAATAGAAAAGAAGATTTGTCGGCAACAAAGTTGAAGAAAGGAAGAAGATTGCTTTTAAACTTTGAGGTTTGTATTAAATGACATGATTTGATTGGACTCTACATTCTTAACTCTCTAAGAAAATAGCTAATCATTGTGATTGAAAAATATTTCAAAAAAGGTAATCACTTTATTTTTTTAAAAAAAATGTAACAAAACATATATTTAAGGTGCGCATTTTTTTTTTTTTTTTTTTGAAGAAACAAAATGCTTAGGAGGTTGTAATTGCTTTAAATTTATGAAAAGCATAAACGGAACCAAAAAAAGAGGGGGGGGGGACGAACAGGATGCACCTAGACTAACAAGATATAGGCTTGGATAGATTTGAAGTCAACCTAGATATAAGATAATGCATGTATGACAAATGTCTTTTACACCATGATCTAATGTTTTTAAAGCTGATGTAGGTAATACTCTTTGAAAAAAAAATACAAATTTTGGAGTCAACTTGTCTATTAGCCCAGTTAAATATCTATTCAGACTATAATACTGAAAACCATCATCAGTCTTAGTTTTACAGCAAAGGAAAAGTCAAAAGAGCATATTGTTAAAACCTCATAACTGCACTCAGAAAACTCTACTCCAGTTATTTATTATAAAACCAGTTTTAATTCCATTTTTATTTTAAAAATTAAAAAGTACCTCAATAATATTTGAAGTTCATAAAATGAAACAAAATTATTCTTAAAGGCAAATAGTTATTTGGTATTCCTGTAAAAATTTGATTTTAAGATTTTCATGGTTTTCTTGTTAGAGCAATGATAAACACACAATTAAATATGTCTTTGTTAATATTTGTATTGTTACTATTAACAATACATTTTCCTCAAAAACAATGAATTAAGTTCATTATTTTTAAGCAGAAACACATATTATAAATCAATGGAGCAAGTTTAATTAAAATTGGACATTAAACACACTTTGTTATACATTTTTGAGAAAAAAAGATCAAGGTAAATAATAGCTTAAAGAAAGATGATGTGAGATGGTTCTATAATGCTACAGATATTAACAAATGGGTCTCTTATAGCTCATTTCTAGTTAACATCATAAAGTTAAAGAAGCCATACAAACAAATAATTTTTTCATTTATTTTATGTAAATTAAACTGCACTTTTGGTTATTTTATGATAAAACTCTTGCAAGTATTAATAAGAGTTCTACTTAAAAAATCCCTAGTTTCAATTGATTTTCAGCGATGTTTTCAGTTTTTTTTAATATGCTTGGTTTAGATAGCCTTTCTAATATTGTAAGTATTTTTTACCTCCAAGAATAGCAATTCTTAGGACAGAAAGAAAAAAAAAATGGTCACATGAAAAACAATCCAGGGAATATTTGGAGCTTGGAAGTCGTTAAGTTGGGGGTTAGAACATAATAAAGATTCCCAGAAATCCTTACCTTATGACTGGCTCATTACGACTAGCAGCCTATTAGTAGTAATGATTAAGTTTGGGGGGGGGACCTCAATTACATAGTAATTTCCCAGGATTTCATTTAAATAGCTCAAAAACACTGTGTAAGAATATAAGTGTAAGAAATATGTATTTGTTTGATGGAGGAGACAAATGTAAGCTCCTGTACTGTGTCTTTACGTACATTGCATACATTTTACATGCATATTTTAAGTAACCTAAAACTTGTTGACCAAAGGAGTATATTGAAAAAATATTAGAGTATGGCTAAGGGTTTAGATTTAAAAGTTTTCTAGCAGGCAGCACAAAAATCTGAGGTTGACTAATTTGAAGTAGGGCTTTGGCTATTTTCATAACTTTTCACTTGAAATTCCGAGTAGGAGCAAAAATGAGTCGAGTTGTAGCATATTTAATCCATTGTAAGAGAAGTTACAAAGATCTATTGACTCCCCAAACTCACCCTTATTTTCATGACAATACAGGAAAAATTACACTATATATCAACAATAAAGTTTGTCTTTAAGAATCTGATCAAGAAAACAGAAAAGGCAAAATTAATTTGTAGTTTTAAGGAGCAATTGTGGACTAAAAGACTAAAAAGAAAAAAGACTAAAATTTTTGGGAATGAAACACAGGGAGAAAGATGCTTTTGAGGTAAAGGCTCTAGTAACAAGACTATATTTTAACTTCTTACACTTATTGTGCTCAGAATTTGATTACATAATATATTAAAATGCATTTCAAATGATTTTCGCTGTATTTTCAGGAATCCATTCTAGCTGGATGCTTAGAGCCTGTCAAAACAGTCATTGGATACAAAGTGGAAATTGGGGCTAGCGGCAGCTTTTGTCCTGATCACTTGACACTTCCCGCAGATGTTTCATTTTATGAATTAAAAAGTTCCCATCAACATACAGTTCCATACAGGGTAAAAAAAAAAAATAGCCTTAGTAATTTTAAGTAATGAAATGAAGTTGCTTAACACATGTGGCAAATTTAGTGTTTATGTAGCACTATTTAAAAAAAGAAAAAGTTTACACAACATCAATTTTAATTTGTGTTTTTCAGTAATCTTAATAATTTTTAAGTATCAGTACAATATTTCAGTGATTTGCATTATTCTATGATTATATTGTTTCAAAAAAAAAAAAATAATAATAATAATAACTTAGAAAATTTCGGTATAAAAAGTAGTACTCATTTTTGGTTAGAAAGATTTGTATGCAACGTAGTTTTTTATGAATTTATCCAAAATAGGGTAAGTGCTGCAGTAGTCAGCCAATCTCCAGTAGTCGGTCACAAGGACATAAAACTGCTTATAAATAGAATATGTACAGCTCAAAATCTGATGCATTCCCACATTCCTTTATCTGTCCCTAATTATCATCCAATAGCAGTGAAGTTGTAAGTACTTTTTTATTAAGTAGTAATGAGTCATTTTATTTTAAATGGTGTGCTCATCATCCTAGTTTGCAATTCTGCTTATTTTTTGTTAAGAAGACACATCATCTTTAAACGTTAAGTACCCTTCTTTTTTTCGTTCTGTTGTAAATTTGCTTTTTCTTATGTTTTAAAAATAATTTTTCTTACGTTTAAAAATTTTTAAAAAATTTCTTTCTTAGACTCAATTATTTTTAGAGAGGTGGCCGACCACTGGGTACTGAATTCTTATGCATTTCCAATAGTCAGCCATGACAGATTGACCACTGTTTCTGTACTGTTTGGTTGATCTACCCAGTATACAACTGCATACTTGATATGGATTTTCTAATGTTCATCAAATAGTAATTAAAATCAAGTATTGACACAGCGGCAATTTAGCTGTTTTGAGTAAAAATTCCCTTTCTAATGTCATTTCTTCAAAAGAAAATGTTTAAATTTTGTGCCTTAACTTTTTTTGACAAAAAGAGTAGTTTCATCAATTTGCTGTTTCTAATGTTGATTTTAGTTTAGAATTCTCAAAAACAGGGTTGAAAACAGATTGTAAATTTAGTCTGTCGTTGCGTTTAGAACATAAGTTCTAATAGTCACCTTGTAATTACCAAATGGTAATTTATCAGGGGGTTTTTATTTATCGAATCATGATGCGGTGATAAAATTGATAAAACAAATGATTTAATTGCAGATAGTATTTAATTAGCAATAAATAAACATTCCCAATGTAAGGCATTTTCATGTCATACTGCAATACTTACGTTAGCTCAAGTTATTTCAATGAGTTAAACCTGTGGCTATTCTTTCTATTGCTCATTTTACTAAACTATTTGTTTAACCAAAGGTTCAAGAAACCTGTAATCTATTAAGACTAATTATTCCAAATGTTATCACTTTTTTATTACTGCTTCTAACCAAATTGGGTTTTTTTTCACTAGGAAATCAAAATTTACTTCTTGTTTAAAATTATGCTGAATTTGTTTTAAAATACATGATTTCAAAGTTGCATTGCGCTGCTACCCACTCCATTTTAGTTTATTTATTGTTTATTAATGTTCTTGTTGTAAGTTGTAAGAATATCTTCATGACGTTCCCCATTTCTCAATTTCAGTTTACCTCAATACAGGAACTCCATTTGGGCAATCGGGGGAGGGGGGGAATTAACCCACTGTACTTTCAAAACATAATTTAAATTTGCATTTTTGCTGGTATTTTGATTATTTCCTTTTAAATGCATTGAATTCATACACTTTACCCCCCTCCCCCCAAAAAAAAAGTTAAAATACGGACCTGCCAATACAATTCATCTTACTCCAGTTCGTTCACAACAAAAGCACCTTTTTTTATGATAAATTGTTTTTAGATGTGCCAATGATTGCCATTCTTTTAAGTGCTTTTTGAACGGATTTTATTTGCTTTGTTTTCAGTTGAAATTGTTTCCAAAACTACAATTTTAGTTTTATGTTCCATATGTTGAACTTTCGTTCTAATGAACATTGACCAGTTAAGTGTCAATAATATCGATCATTAATTCACTCTTTATCCATCTTGAATTCTATCAAGTCTTTTATTGAGTCCTTATTTTGGCATACACAGATAATAGAGAAAGTTTTTTGTGCCAGAAAGGGGGGGGGGGGGAGAATTAATGTTCTTATGTTTTCATAATTCCTTTCCCGAAAAAACTGGGTCTTTTCCATTCTTTAATTTCGATTTTTGTAGTTTATGATATTACTTTTATACTAAGTGATGTAGAAGATAAATAATAAAAAATGTTTTGCATGTGATGCATATCCAAACTAGTAGCAATTTAAAAAATAATACAGTGAAACCTGTGTAAGTTGACCTCTTGTGGTGCACCACTTTAGTGGTCAACTTATAGAGGTTGATTTATTTATTTTTTTTATTTTTTTTTTTGTTATACTAGAATCTTCTTCCTTTATCTTATTTAAAAGTTTAAGCAAAGTTGTTTTCTCTGCTATTATAAATTACCTAATTTTTCCATATGGTTAGCAAATCCTTGCTATTCTTTTTTATAATAGTTAAATTTGTGCAAAAAATATTACATGATTATTGTTTTTATTCTACAGGCTCATGTTACATTTGAAGATATTGAATATTATCTTCCTAAGAAAGGGTCAATGCAAGTTGTAAGTATATGTCATTAACAAGTTATTTGCTTTCCAATAGTCAAATAATTAAAACATTATATGCTCAGTCATCAATGCATTTTTATTTACTTACTTTTTTATGAGAATGCCTTAACTTCCTTAATGCATCATCAAACTTCATAAGTAAAGTATCATTTTAAAACTTTTTTACCTTGCTTTGGCGAAAATCAACTAACTAATGAAATAATTTTTTAAAAAAATCCTTTCTATTCAAAATTTTGCTTTAACCTTAATTATAAGTGGTTTATATATACTTAGAACTAAGTTTCGAATCAGAATCTTAATTTTTAATCCTTTAACAACTTTTGTATTAGGATATTTTAGTTCCAACTTGACTAACTAAAACAAAATATTTAATAACACTTTTAAAAATGCATATAATTTCATGAAACTTCATATGTCGACTAAGCATAACATCACTATAAAAGATTATGCATTTTTAATTCATTATTTCAATTAGTTAGTTAGTTGTTGAGTCCGGCACTTTTCCACCTGTTAATTTTTACATAACATGGTGTTTTTACAGCAGGGCTACAAATTTCAAGCGGAAATGTTTCGTAAATGCCAGCAAGCATTTTATATTGATGCTACATTAGAACAAAAAGTTAAGTCTGGAGTTAATTTGAATGTCCACAAATGTATTTTGACGAAAAAGGGAAGTTAATCCATGCATTTTCTATACCTTACAATTTTATCAATTAAAGCTGAATTCTGTATTATTAAATTTATTCTGATTTGTCAACAAAGGTTTATGGAGTTTTCGCTATCCATTTTTAAAACTGTTATTGTCACAAATGCACCGCCAAATTCATCTACTTTTTAGTGCCAATGGTAAGCTATTTTTCCCCCTGCAATTTGGGAGAACCTTGTAAGGCTATAATAGGTGCATTTTCTATCAAATTCATCAATTTTTTAAATGTGGGAAGCATACTTTCCACTAAATAGCAGGAAGTTAAAATGATATTGAAATAATAGAATAAATAAATCTTAATCTCTCAATGCTAAAAAAAAAAATAATATATCATAGTAACAAATAATTGTGATTTAAAGGGTGAATTAGCTTAATTAATGTGTAACATTTACTACCTAATTTGGATATCTTAATATTCATCAACTAGTAATTACATTATTAAAAGGTGTTTTTTCCCCTTTATTTGTAAAGAGAAATAAAAATATCTTTTCCTGATCGAAAACCTACTTTGATTAACATCAAGCATATATTTGCACTTACTCTTAATCAAACAATTTTACTATCATAAAAATGAGCACAGAAAAAAAGATCTGATAATAATGTTTAGAAAATAATTTCATAGTTAAACCTAAAAGAAAATCAAACCGCAAAAGAAACAAACTATTAAAATAATGCAGAAACAGCTGAATTTCTAAACCTTTGAGATTTATGAATTAATATTATGTTTTGATGTGCGTATTTTTTTTCTCCAGTATTGGCTTCAAACAGAAGACAATTCAAAAAGCTAATTTTATAACTAGAAATATTTCTTGAAATAATTGTAAATATGCATATAATATTACATGTTTTTTTTTTTTTTAGACTTTATTCAATCCTTCAGAAACTGTGGTAAAAATGTTTGTCCTAAATTATGACTTAAGCAACATGCCACCACTGCACCATACATTCATTAGGCAAAAAACATACTATATGCCAGTTGATGCTGCAGATAAAGATCCAAAATGGTTGCGTTACATAATTCATTTAAGGTAAGCAAAATTACTCTGAAAAAGAGAAGTTACGAGTTTATAAGAAACATTAACATTAATTTTTGAAGCATAAATATTACAAATTAATATAGATGCATTGTGCATGACTGTTGATATGTGTGCAATACATATCAGCAGTCGTTTGAAAATGAGCCTTTTTATAATCATTATAATTTAAAAAAGCACATTAACTATATTTTTATCATTTATAAACAAAGCAATGTTTTGAGTTTAGTTTTATAAAAATGAACTTTAACCGCAATAATCACCCTACATGGGCACTAACAAACACCACTGTAAATGCATAACCCAATTATCTAAGAACTTATCTGGAAAACACACAAGTCTCACAAAGCAAGGATTCTAGTTTTCCCAATGACAAAATTTTGTTAAAACTAAGCAAGAAAGTTTGACTGATGATCTAAAAGTGTTCAGCTTTAGTAACTGTAACTGTTGTGCAAACTTCAAAATGAGTCACACTAAATTTTAGTATAATAAGCAGACCTTTTGTAACAATAGCCGTTGCATGATTGGAAGAATCACTGCAATGGGCAGGTAAACGGCAGTATCGGAAGAACCGAGTTTTCAAGATATTTGAACAAAAAACGTTTGGATTCAATACTAACAGTAAAGAGTTTTTTCATGCTTTTTTTAAAGCAGAAACTAAATCAACTTGTACAATAGTCAAACTGCAAAAAAAAAAAAAAAATTGCAGTTACTGCCCTTTACCTGACCACATCAGTATAACAGTGCATCTATATTAAAACAGCCACAATGCTGGTGAGATTCTTTGAATATGCAGGGTGGTAAAAAGAGTGAGTGAAAGTGGGGGCACATACCGTCCCCTTCATTGAATATGTCAGTTGTGGTTGAATGTTTGTCATGTACAGTTACCTTGAAGTCTTACGAGTCATAAACAGCAGTAGAATGCAATACATGCTGTAACACAGGTAAATTCTGCACCATGTTCTTGCAGATGTTTCAGAGTTTTAGGGACTCGGAGGTGTTTTGCTACAAAATATGTACGGCTACATAGTGCAGAATTCAGTTGTGTTATGATATGGATGGTGTTTTACTGATGTTTATGACTTAAGACTTCAAGCTAACTATGTATAACAAACATTTACCCATAAATTACATATTGTTGAAAATAAAGGGGGGGGGGGGGGCTGCGTTCACTTTAGGACCACTCTGTTCTTGGCAAAAAATAACTGTCAGTGGTGAAATGGACTTCTTGCCTCTTTAGTGCTAGTTGATAAATTATTCACCAAATCATTGCCACCATGTTAGCAGTTCCAGCTATGGCTATATGTATATTTCTTAATGAAAATTATTTATATTTAACACTTAGTGTTTATTAAAGATTAACTTTTTATCTTATACTTTATAACATTATTTATGAAATGTTTAGTGGTAATGTGATTAAAAACTTCCAGAAACTTATTTTAATTTGCAGTTTATTTTAGGAAATCAATTATATACAAAATATTTTGCATAGAAAACCTTTTTTTACCATAACAAAGCCACTTAAAAATTTACAGTACTCTTAATGACTAAATTTATTGCATAGTAGTACAACTAAAGCAGCTTTGTTAACATTTGAGATTTGAAATGTTTAATCAAGAAAAGAAATCATATTTTTCAAACATAATATCGCTAAAAAGATAGCTCTTTTTTAAAAAAATTGTGAAGAACAGTGAAGTATCAATGAACACGTGAATAAAGTTTCAAATTATTTTTTATAGGTTTGCATCTTCCAAGACAGGAAGAATTTTCCTTCATAAAGACTTTAAAATTGTTGTTCTAAATAGAAGCAATGATGATGCTGCATGTGATCATATTCAACAGCCATGTGAACTGCGTTCTTTCCTGTCTGTGCCTAAAAATCCAGCATTTTCAAGCTTATAATACTCATTATTCATTTAGTTAATTTTATCTTGTTGGTAGTTAAAACGTTTTTGTGTAAAATTTTATTTGTTTCATTATTCTTAAAATTAAAAAATATATGTAAATACAAAGTGTTATTTCATTTTTAAAAACCAAAATTAATTTTGTTTCTGCACTTATAGAAAATTTGTACTATGTTGTAGGTACTGGAATGTTTTACAATGCAAAAATATACACACATTTTGATTTTAATCATATATTAACTATGCCTCTTGGTTTTTGATGAATGCTTCTTTCAGTTTATAAACATACAATAGGTAGAATCAAAAGACTGGGAAAAGAAAAATTATGTGCACCATTTTTGAACAAAAAAACACTTATTTTAAATGAAACAAACCGCAACAAACTATGTTGTATGTAATGTTCCAGAAGCAAAGAACTTTAAAGATTTTGTTGAAAATTGCAAGTGAGAAATGGCAGCCAGATTGAATCTCGGGCCAGAAATTTGTTGGGGGGAAAAACAAAAATATGCTTCTAACTTAGCCTCTTTAGTGTATTTTTTCTGTATTAACATAGATTCAAAAATTTCTGAGAACAGCCAGATAACCCTCCTGTCTCAATTAATATAGATTCTACCAATAGTAAAAAATTTCACAGCATTATTTGTCCTGATGAAACCCTTTTAAGTACTTTTTATTGCAGTTGAAAATAACAAAATATAATTTTGAGGAATTATGCTTTCTTTTAGAACTTCCAGAACAGGAATATTTTTCTTTTAAACGCTATCGCTAACATATTTCTACTTTTAAGTGCAAAAATTTTCTGAAAGTTATAAGATTATTACATGTATAAAAAAATATCACAATAAATCATAAAAGTAGTCTAATCCTTGTCCTATTTCCCAAATGGCAACACCAGTTCCTAGTTCTTTTTGCAAGTTGAAGACGGAGATGAATGGAATAGAGGGAAGGATAAAAGACTTGATGTTCTATTCCCTCTGACCTGCAATGAAAAATTGGTACAGTCATCAACTTTTGATAAATAATCATAGGACTTATAGCAATATACTTTTATTAATTAACAAAGCCCTATCAGCAAATGAAGGGCTAAACACAACTTAAGGATTTGGTACAATACACAAGATAAAATATTTTTAAAACATACCAATAGCTAAACTGTGAGAATAGATTAATGGTTGAGAATTCAATGCTTTTGTATTTAAAAAAATTATTTATTTAATAAAACACAAGAAAAGTTACAAACTTTAGTTTGGTATGTTAAGAAAGTAAATTAATTTTATGTAGCAAAACAATTTTGAGTTACTATTAAGGGAAATGTAAAAACAGTTAAAAGCTATGTAACAGTTCCCACACCGTGGAAGAAGAATAAAAATCAACATTTTTAGTAGTTCATCCTTAGTATTTTGACAGTACAAGAAAGGACCAGAAGATAATCTGCTGTATGCGGAAATGTTTATTGGTGAATGAATGAAGACGATGAAAGAATGAGCATCGTTTTATGTAATACCAAACCTTTTCAATATAAAGTATATTTGATTCTAGCAGTTCCACTTAGAACAAGTTCAACAGAATGATTTTTTTTATTATTATTAGTAGGAGAGGCCTGAATCTGTTGAAATAAATTATAGGGGGCTGAAAGATTTTTTTAGTGCACCTCAACTACAAAATCCTTTTGGAATGCCAGAAAAAGGGTGGCTGTTGCTTTTTAGTCTTTGGTTGGGAGCCAACCATGAAGAAGCATAGAGGTGTAATTGTGGCTGTCATAACTGTATAATTTTGTTAAGTTATACTGTTTATTTAAATATGTTAATTGGGTTTCTGAGGTCTCAAAAAGCTGTTTAATATGCTCAATTTAAAATGCATGATTTATTCTCAATAAATGTACAGTATACTCCTGATTATCACTGGGCGGCATTGCACGGATAATCAAAAAACATGATAATTCGAAAAATCATTTGAGGAATATGCAGGGTAACAATTTAAGGGGAAATTAGAAAAAACTAAATACTCAAACAAACCAGAAATTTTCTTCGAACTTTATTGCTTAAAAAAAAAAATCGGTGACACATTTTTGTTTTCTTTGTTTGTTTAAATTGTTGCGTATGTCCATATGAATTTTTCTTACTGCAATTATTTCTCCGTAATTGTAACTTTTTTCACTCATGTAATCCAATAAATGTTCCACAGATTTTAGAGCAGTAGAATGTGAAATTGTATAATCTTCATGTTCTTCATCTTCGTTTTTGGTATCATCACTTGCGTTTGATTCAGTAACAAGTTCAATGATATTTTTGTCAGTTAGACATTGAAATCCTGATTCACATTCGTCGCTTTTAAACCACACTTCGACATTTTCAGCGTCAATTGATTCGAAACCTTCGATTTCTTTAACTTCCTCAATGATATTATCGATAACATCACCAAAGCTTTAGAAAAGTGTGATTCCGAAATGATGCACGGATAATTCGCAAACCGGATAATCCGCACACGGATAATCGGGAGTATACTGTATTCACTTTCAATATATTTTAGCAAAGATATGCATAAAACATATACATTATGTACATTAAAATGCATATGATGTATTTTTTCAATGTAAATTAAAACTGCCGTTAATATAACAATTTTTACCACCAATTTCATGAATCTAATTGAAGGATATGAAATGCTCAGTTAAATTTAGTTATTATGCTTACCTATATGTGAAGGAATGTTCTCCAGTTACATTGTCAAACACAAATTTTGGTTTATGCTTTTCTAGTATTGAAATATACCTAGAAAATATAGAAAAATTTTATTAAACTTACATAACGGGTAAAAAGTATACTTATGGAAAATTTTCAAAGGTGATCAAATTAGTTATTTATGAAGTAACACTTCAAGGAATGGCAAACAGAAACTTGAAGGTATGTTAAGGTTTTTAAGAAAATTTAAACATTTGCTATCAAAACTCAAGAAGACATTGGAATTCAAGGATTGCACAAAAGATAAGAGTGGTACTTATCACCCCCCACCCCCCCTAGTGATGCCACTGGTTAAACGCACTGTTTGATTGCATTGAACAAAATTGCACTTGACGGAATTGAGCTTCATCTACCTGTAATGCACAAAACAGTGTATTTTGGCCCAAATACACATCTGGATATGTGATTGCACTTCCTGCTGCACATTGCAGAACATAGCAGGTGAAACGCTGGAATGTACATATGTAATAGTGTTTCTAAGTCCTGGCAATGCTCATGGAATGGTGGCATACAAAAGCTGTGTTTCTAAAAAAAGTCTAAGGGTTCAGGTCAGGTGATGAGGGAGCCATTTTATACAATCACCATACCTAACAATTTGTAACTAGAATGCATTTTTTGCTAATTATTTTCCTTTCTGTTCGGAAAAATGTATTTTCATTTTTCATCTGATGTTGCAGAGCAACTTTGTAATTTCTTTAAATATCTTGTACCGTTTCTGAGATAAGAAAAACCAACTTTGAGTTTTGCAACCAGGAGTTGCTACAAGTGGCTTCATTGTATAGTCGATGTGGCAACTTAACTATATCTAGACTCCACTTTCCAAACAAGTTTTTACAGGCAAAATAATAATCAATTCTATAATTTCAATATTAAAAAAGAAGTGTGCTCATCTTTTTTTTTTTCCTTTTGGAATTATTATTTTTATTTAAGTAAAAATGCAGATGGCACAGGTAAGATTTAGGATGCACCATGAAACACTTTCTAACTGCTTGCAATGATTAGCAATTCCGACATGAATTGCTCACTTAAATTTGCACTGAAGTCATCATCATTTAAGTAAGTAATGTAAGAATTGCTGACAAAATATTCAAAAATTTAAAACTAGAAATAAAGCAGATAACATTTGCATACTTTTTCAAAAATTATATTCAAAATGCACATTTGTGATTAATAACAAAACAGCATCACAAGACATTTCAGAATAATTTACTAACAAGGAATGCTTACTCATGTCCAATTATAGGTTTTCCATTCAGTCCAGAGTAATCATTACCATAAAAATTTAATCCCAGCAGTATCTTTTTACGATTAGGACTAGATGGATCAGGAATTAAATCTTCCACACACTGAAGAAGCCAAGGCAAAGGACTATTTGGACTGGGTCTGCAATGTGTCAAATACTGAATGAAATGAATCACAAAACGTTATATCATACATTTAAAAATAAATAATTATATGTATAATGCTTTTAGAAGATACCATCTTTGTTAAACTTTGTTCTTTAACAGATACAGTCGGCTCTCTATTTAACGACTTTCAAGGGACCAAAATCGTCCTTAAGTAGAATGAGTCCTTAAATAGAATGCTTTTAAAACTACAGTGGAGCATCCAGTACCGTGAAAAGTTGTCTTTAAAAAAAGAAAGTCAGTAAATAGAGCGTCGTTAAATGGAGAGCCAGCTGTAATACCAAAATAACTTATCAGAGATCACTAAAAAACATAATAGAAGTGAGAGGAATATAACTCAACTAACATATATATTTACTATTTACATTATACAAAAACCCGGTGCATTCAGGAATTCTGTACCTGAAAGCAAGACTAATGTACGTCACATTATCATTACTCTTCAGGAGTGTGTAAAAACAGGAAATAATGATTTTGTCACCTATAGTTACACAGCTGTTATATGAATTAGGCTACAAAATATGATAATTAACATTTGAAAAAAAAATCATATGCTTTATCACTGTGTTGGTTACTTTTTGCACAATTAAACAATTATTTATATAATTGAAGAAAAAAATAACTCATTATATCAGATCTGTACTTGTGTTGTTGTGGTTTTACACTAAAATGAACATAGAAAACATAGATGGCCATTGAAAACTAAAAATAGAAATGTCCAAAAACTACAATATCTTGATGACGTACTGGGGTACCTAATTTTGGTCCTAACTCATACTGCAAATTAAAAAAAAAAAAATACTCTGCCTCCTTACTTTTTAAATGTTTATACCTAGCAGATTTAGCCTTAGCTAAAAACTCTTTACTAAAATTCTGCTGATAGTAGTATTGTTTCTGCATGTTTTTGGCTATTAAAACATTTTCTAAGTTCTCGTTTGATAAAGAACTTCGGGTTTCAGTTCTTGTTTTCTGCACAGAGCTAAATGCTCTTTCGCATTCACAGTTACTGTGTGGTATTGTTATAAAGCACAACATGAATCTAGCTATTCTACTATATTTAAGTGATCCATTCACTGCTTTAAGTTTCCCCAAAACAAACCGCTTTTTATCAACTGTTTCTTCATTTATTACCGCAAGAGGTAACTCATCAACTTGTAGAGCACAAAATTCTGCTTGGAGTTGATCTTTGGCGTCATCTTTAGTTTCGTTAGAATTTTTGAAACTAATAGCTGGGAATTTATCTAAAAAATAATGCACATTCATGAAAGACTTTTGCAAAATTTCGTCAATATCCGCAACTTCAGCATGCATTAATACATCGCCATTAATAGGAAACTTGAGTTTGATATAATTGCAGCATGCAGAAAAGTACTGTCTAATATCAGAATAAAATTGCTGCTTTTCCTTACTTTCTAATTTATTGACTACTTTTAAGGTAGCACAACCAATTAACAAATCTTGGTCACTTTTCTGGTTGCATCTCTCAGCATACTTCACATCAGTTATACATACATAAGTTTTTGAGAACAAAGGGCTGAACAAATTTGCATAAAATATCTTTAAACATTTCTAACAATAAAGAATTTAAAATATGAATTTTTGGTTCAGCAGACTGCAATACTACATTTGTTTTTTCAAAAATTGGTATCATGAAGTCCAAAAATAAACTTCAAGCTTTGTTGAGATCAGAAGTTAAAAACGTAAGTAATCATTCCTCTCTTGTCAAATAACTCTGGGTACAAACAGTGCTTTTCTTACTTGAACTTGGCATATTCATAGCACGACTTGAATTTGTCTTAACTTTTTGGTTGGCTGCTCACTGCTGCATAAAGAGCTTTTCTTGGATGTTTTCAAGGGAATTCGGTATGATTGAAGTGAAGAATTTTTCTTAGAATTATCCGATCAGATAATCTGATTTTTAAAAAAACTACAAAGTACATCCCATTGTTCTAATAAACGTTTTGAACTCCTCCGCGTTTAAGAATTTTGTGGGTTTTCCACATTAAATTGGTCTTGCAAATCTTTTAACATCTTTTTTTTCTTTTTGCACTTTTCTCCAAATAGTAAAATATGTCGACTAAAATGTCATCTACTGATACAGAAAGGGAGTTGGCTGCCTTCTCAGCAGCTAAATGAACACAGCCCATAACAATGAAATTTTCATTTCTGATTTTAAGATGAGCAGCAACACCATTTTTATCGCCAATCATTACATTTGCATTGTCTGCACTATAAGCTAGGCAGTTCTCTACACTAATGTTTTTTTACCTGCAAAGAATCAAGTAATAATTTCTCTATGTTTTCCCCAGTACAGCGCCCACATAGCACAGGAAGAGCTAGTAAAGAATTTTTTATTTTGCCATCTTCAGTGTTGAAATAAACTACCACAATAGGATAAATTTGCATTTGAATCATTGCTACCATCAACAGAGATGGTAAATACTGTTTTTGTAGAGTGTCCCTTAATGAGTTTTTACTTTCTAAGGCCATCTCCTTAATTATGGCGCTCATTTTAGTCCTACCACATGCAAATTTTTTAGCAATTTCACATTTAGGAAACATTTTTTTGAAGAGTTGCCCTGCATGATCAGCTATTTCTATAGGCAGATTATGCTCCAATACAAAACTAGTGAAGAGGCACTCCGCACAAATGACATCATTTCCTGCAGCGTCGTCAACACGATTAAAGAATGTCCCGAGTCTCTGAGATTTTTCTTAAATAGTCAGATAATCCTGGTGCTTTTTCGTTGCAATATGGTCCTTAATATCGCTTTTGCCACCGTGAGCAATTTTTATATCACAACTGCAAATGGTGCAGAGCCCAAATGAGGGCCTTTTCCATGGCTGTTTTATGCAGGGGATTCCTTTTGCATAGGATTCCAGAAACACTTGATTATAACTTTTTCCTTTTTTCTTTTCCATTTCCATTTCACGGCAGAGACGATTATTCAATTCAGAAAGTTAGAAGGAACACTGTTAATGAAACAAAAACCCAAAATAAATTCACACGAGGCGAGCAACGCGGATTTCGCTATTACCGCACATCTTTCTAGCCGGCAGAAGTTGATGCTCAACGAGTTGCTAGAAAGCACGATCGATGCATGGAGGCGGGCTTCACCACTTCCCTCGCTTATGAACAAATAGCGCATGCGTAGAAGCAAGGAGAAAAGTGTTGGATGGTGTTGGAATTCACATTTCTTCTTCACGTAAAGGTTTCGGTTAGGATGCTCAGTAATCACGTGATCAACATGCGTAAAAGGATTGCGCAGTGGCTCCGGTCGATTGTAGATACAATGGGCACTAAGCGCATTTGATTTTTCAGGGATTTTGAACAAAAGTTTTGCAGTTTGAGGTTTTGGGGGAAATTTTATGCAAAACCGTACAATCTTAGCACAGAACCTTACAACCATACAATTAGTACTCAAACCGTACAGTGTACGGCCAAACCGTACAAGTTGGCAAGTATGGACACGGCTTTGTAAAAAAATATTTTGTTTATTTTAAACAAGTGGGTGTCCACCTGGGGAAGGCCAATGCAGACTATGCCATTAAAATTTTTAGGAAGGGGGGGGGGGGACAGTTTTCAGAGATAATTTTCTTATTTTGAGGGAAGGCTGCTGCTTTTGGGAGGAGATCTTCGCGATATTTAGGGAAGTGCACCCTTGCTGTTAGGAGGGGTGGGCACCCCTGTTTTAAAGCTAAATTGGTTTAGATTTTCATTATTAATAAAATATCACCTGTTCTCTTCAAACACCCTTATTTTAATATTGATAGACAAATGACACCCCTAAAGTACTAGTCTTCAAATTTCAGCACTGGAGGAACAAAATCAAAAAGCAGGGAATGTTGCTCTGAAATAAGTTTAACTCAATTGATAACTCAATTTTTTTTCCTCTTTCAGAGAGATTAGAGATACCAAGGTTGTACTGTACTGAAATGTTTTGTAGGAAATAAATGTACCAGATTGGGTAGGTTATGCTGAATTTTTATCATTTTCAGTTTGGCACAGTCAATTTTCACACAATATGATTTTAACTGGGGGGGGGGGGGGACATAATGATCAAAAATTCAGCAAACCCTTTTTGACATGAGAAAATAAAGCATACATGTTTAAAATCATAGCTTAAATTTGGAGTTAATTGCACTAAAAAACAAAGTATTTGTTTCACAAAAGTTTATTGCAAAACAAGATAACTATTTTAAATATTAATCCTGTCTCTTCATTAAGTTATCTCTTACTTATTTCACAACAATACATAATAACTTAGTATATTTTTAAACCAAAACAAAAATTTAGCCTCTTCTGAAATATGCATTTGTTTTACTAGGTATATTTGCAGAATAAATTATAAAAAATGTATTGTAAGTTGATGCATTATCTTAATAAAGTGTTCCAAATTTTAGAAATTTAACAAATGCCATGTAACAGATTGTGATACTCAAGACTGCTAAGAGAAACCATAAAAGAAAACAGTAAATTCACACAGACCTCTGAGAACTGGAATAATCGTAACTCATGAGACTAAAGGCAGTTACATGGTCAACAAGGCTTTCAAAATCTTGTTTGAGGAACATCCCAGTCTGGCCTCTAAATTAAAAATATCTTTATATATCACTTGTTAATACACCAAATTATTAAATTCAAAATAAATTACACAAAATGCAGACCTTATAAGAAATACTTAATGACTGCAAATTTGTTTATGACTATCCTCAACACATGAAACAAATTATGACAATACACATTAGGAAGACATAAGGTAAATATGAAATTTTCCATTTTCCTGTATTCTTGTAAAGAAATTTTAGGTCTCTTTTAGGATCAAAAACATAATCTATATATATAAAGCAGACGGTGTTTCTTTCTACCCAATGGCTGGAAGCCCCATAGCACCTACAGCTCCAAAACTTGGCAAAAAATTCGAACATACTCCGGGGGTCTGCACCTCGAAGCCGAAATTCTAAGTTTCTAATTAGTGTTTTCCTAGTTAAATGCTTTACGAGATTTTTAGCCCTTTTTTTTGTTTACTTCGTCACAGACCCCCAACCAATCATGCCAGGAAAATATTTTTTGTACTATAGTGTAGGAAATTTAATTTCAAATGTGATGAATGAAAAAATATTGAAGATTGACCGATTTTTGAATTTTTTATGATTTTTTTAAAAAACCTTTATTTTGCAGGGGTTTTTTTTGGAGGGGGGGGGTAACTTTTTCTAAACCTATCCTGCAAAAATTATGAGAGATTTCTTTCTGAAAATTTAGTATGTAGTAGTCAAAACATTTCTCCCACTCCAGAAAAAAAAGTTTTTAAATATACGCGATAGCTTTTTTCTACAATTGTTTTTACGAAATTTTGAAACAAACTTTATTTTTCACTTTTTCTTCGGTTTAATTTTTCTAAATCCATCCAACAAAAAGTATGAGAGATTTCTTTCTGAAAATTTAGTATGTAGTAGTCAAAACATTTCACTCTCTTTAGAAAAAAGTTTTTAAAATTACCCTATAGTTTTTTTTTTTACAATTTTTTAAAAAACATCATGTCTTCTAGCATTGGCACACGGGGGAAAAAAACTTTCTTGCTTACAATGACAGCCTAGCTGTGACATCATGATAGGGCGAAAAAGTTCCTTCCCAATTGCTGTGATGCCACACTTGAATTTTGATTCAATATTGACAAATCGAATCTAATTTGCTACAATGCTTCTTTTTTTTTGCTATGTCATTTTTTTTTATTCAGCAGAGTCTTGTTGCATCTATTTTATGTTACATATTTTAATTAAAATAGTCAGGTGTTTTTTTTTTCTTTCTTTCTTTCTTTTTTCAATCCTCCCTCCCCTGCTGGACATTTCGCTGTATCTATTTTACGTTACAAATTTGTGCACACTTAATTTAATTAAAATAGTGAGGTTTTTTTTTTTTTTTTTTTTTGCTTTTTGCAAATGCTACTTTTTGGACACTATGAGGAACAAGGAAAGAGCTTTTTTTGCTCTATTTAATTAAAAGAATAAAGCTCACAGTTTTTGAATAATCTTTGTTTAGATTAGGAAATTGGCGGGGAGGTTAAAATAAATAGAGACTTATAAAAAAAATAGAGGTAGATTGTATAGGTAGATAGGCGCTGAAGGCGGCAATTTTGGCGTAAAAAGGTGAATGACACAAAATGCAACTGGAAATAGGTATAGAAAATACGAAAAAGATAGATATAGATTAATTAATACTGCAGCCAAATTTATTTAAACAGCCACCATAGGCGGTGAAATTGGCATAAAAACAAGGAAGGGGGGTTTATTCAACGGACTTCCTTTAAATTCTCAGCACGGGCATCGCAGTGTGGGTACTGCTAGTATTTTAAATAAATTCAATTCTATTAAAGTGATTTGCTAGGTAGTTTGGTGAACATGCTATATCAGGATATCTACAGATCTGTTGAAAAAAAATCCAATTTTTTTCAGTATGATATTTGAACGATTTCCAGTACCATATCACAATTTTCTTCCTTTTGTACGTTCCTTCTTTATTTTTTTTTAGAACTCCCGGACAAAAAAAAGTGACACAATACAACGTCATTTAGTGGTGCAATTTACTGATAAAATATATAATTTTCCTTGTATGTGTATTAGTTCTAAAAATATATTCATACTGTAAATTATATCTCTTTGTTCTAAACCCTACTTTTTACTTGAAAAATGATGCAGGCTTTTATTATTTGTTATGCAATATTATTCCTTCATTTTATATATTTAAAGGCCTCCCTTTACACCTAACAGCTCTTCAGCTCAGGTCATATTTTTATATAACACTATATGAATTTTTTTTTTAACAGCAATCGATAGTATAAAATGCAGTAACACTAAATTTTTCAGAACCGCGATTCAAAAAATAGTTACCATGATTTTATTTCTACTAATTTAAATCTGGAATACTAATGATCAAGCACTTTAGCTTAGAAATTGAGCTCCAATCAAAACAACAAAAAATTCAATATTTTCTAGTTTCAATAGTTTACCTTTAGGACATATACTCAACTACATTAGTTACATTTATTACCTAAAATATCTCCACTTCAAGAAAAAAAAAAAGTCTGATAAGTCATAGACAACAGCAGTGTTTTTCAACCTCTTTTAACCCATGTACAGGTAACAGTGTGAGCAAAAATTTTGCAGGCTGATGAGGTTCTTTTCTTTCCATGATGTGCGATTGAAAATTTTAAGATTTTTATTATGATTCACTTACAAAAATATTTTAATGTAAAATTAAGTAGTTTTTGTATTTATTATACACAAGTAAATACACCTTTGAGAAACATTACAGTATATAACAAAAAGTAGTCACTAAGTTAACCAGAAAATATATATAAATGTTAACAATAAGTAAAAAAAAGTTTAAATTGTTGCAGAAATGAGAGAAACAAGGTCACTATTTCAGGTAGAGAGTGATAACTATACTAGGAAAAATTACAATGTCAAAAGGGTTGTAAATGTTTGGAATATTTTACTTTAAGCTGTGGTTATTTGAAGTAGGGTGAAGTTTCAGGAGGGCACTTGATCATCAATGGAATGGATCATCAATGCGGATAATCAATACAATGGGGCCCCGCCTTCTTTGGCCTGTGGGTCGCACCACATATTGAAATCATTCATGATTCATTGAAATCACCATCATTTCATTGTTTAATGCTTATTTTACTAATTGCATCTGCTTTCTAGAAATCAATTTTTGAATATTTGACTTCCAATTTAAGACATTGTAACTACTTATAGTTTTAGATTTGTAAGTTGAACAAAACAGCGGGTCACATGAATTAGCTTCCTGAGCCGCATGTGGCCTGTGGGTTGTAGGCTGGGCTCTGCTGGCTCAATACATAAGGAACAACCTAGATGGGTTCAGAATATGTTGTTGGTTGCCATATTTGTAAAGCAAGAGAAGTAATTTAAAAAATCTCATAAAATTTGTAGCCCTAGACACTTTTAAAACAAGAACATAAAGTTGCTATTAGCATTTACACCAGAAGTGGGGAACCTAAACCACAAGAGAATACATTTAAATTTGGTTTTAAAATAGAGGGCAAACTTAAATCATGCATGTTATGTAACAATTCATATTGAAAACATGTCATATCAAAATGAAGTGCAAATATTTTCTTACCTTGCATATGATGAAGGAGGAATAACCAAAACCAGTGACAAGTTATTCTGATTCAAGGCAGATGCTACATTAGTCAAAAAGTTGACCAACTCCCTAAAAAAAAATATTGTTCTCAAAACAAAGAGAAGATAGCAAAATAATACATAGGGGAGACGGGATACTTGATCCGTACTTTAGTTTTAAATTTTT
The DNA here is from genome assembly GCF_026930045.1 of Uloborus diversus. NCBI lineage: Eukaryota > Metazoa > Arthropoda > Arachnida > Araneae > Uloboridae > Uloborus > Uloborus diversus. The sequence continues at coordinate 24,236,890 of NC_072740.1, read as the reverse complement.
TTGCTCTGCTGCAAATTATCAGTTTAACAAAGAAAAAAAGTACATGAACAAAGGTAATTTTTTCCTCTATATGACAGTATTTTTTTAGTTGAAATTAAACAGACAGTTTTGGTTTAAAAAAAATTCAAAAATTTCATAAAAAGGATCATGATCCCCACATCAAGGGATACATGATCCCTTCATGGGGGATACTTGATCCCACAGAGAAAATACATAGACTTTTCATTAGATCGGCAATTTATGGATTTTAGTTTTCTACATAATATTTCTAAAAAAATAACAGCATTTCTAATTTTCTTTACTAGATTACAACAATGTAAATACAAAATAACATAGTTTCAAATTTCACTAGACATTTATAAAAATGAGCTGATGCGTGCACCACATGACTTCCTTTTACGCCAATTTAATGATAATAGCGCCTTGGAGTAAGCAAGGAAACACTAAATATTTTCACCCCTAGTTTCTTGCGAACCAAAGCAAAAAAAAGTTTTACACAGATTTATTTCCCCATTATTGTCAATTTTAATGTGATTCAGTGGTTAACTCTTTAAATATCACCAACATTGGCCAAATTAAAACCAGATTTGAAAATTTAAAAAAAAAAAAAAATCGCCAAATTTTTTGCCAATTTGGCGACAAAACTCGGCGGCCAAAAGCTTGGCGATATATCGCCAGTGTTTAACAAACTATAACACCACTCGAGTTAGCATTGAAATTAACAATGTATTGAAATTAACAACAAGATGTAAAAGATCCTTTTAGGAACATCTGAATGCAACCAAAAGGGAAGGTGCACAACTAGACCATACTAGGAGTCTACGTACCAAATTCAAACTTTCTAGGACATACCGTTTTTGAGTTATGCGAGATACATACATACATACACACATACAGATACGCACATACATACGGACGTCACGAGAAAACTCGTTGTAATTAACTTGGGGATCGTCAAAATGGATATTTCGGATGTCTGTACGTTCCTAGGCGTGATCCACAAGTGGTCGGGACGGAAAAAAACTCAATATTCATTCGGGGGAGAGCAAAATGGAAATTAAAGCAATTTTTAAGCAAAAATTTTTTTCGAATACAATACTTCCTGTTTTGTAAAAGGAAGTAAAAATGTACACAACTTTCATGAACTTATAATGCTTTTGATCAGTTACTTATTATCTAATACAGTTGTGAGCAACTTTATATTTTACAAATAAAAGTAAAATTTGTTTAAAGTATAGTAAAGAAGCTAAAACTACAACAAAATTTAAAAAAAATAGGATGACAAGCACGAAAATCATCTTATTTACTTCTTGTCTTGCAAGAACAAAATTAAGAGTTTCATCAATTGAATTAATTTTTAGAAAGAGGGAAGAAAAATGTAAGTATCTGTGTACTTATAAAAAAGAATAGAAAGCCTGGCTTATATGTTTACAAAACCTGAAAAGACAAATGCAAACAATTTGTTTGTTGTAATTCTTAAAATTCCGCTCAACCCAATTGGATGTGTGTACCTTAACAAATTTATCAATTTTTTCAGGAAAAATAGATTGATTAAGCATATTTTTTCCCTTCAGCGAAAACCTATTTCAAACTCTGGAAATCCAACTTTGCATTCTATCCCCTAATGAGTCTACATAATGGGCAACTCACTTTTTTGTTGTAAATCTAACTATAGCAAAATCATTTTTTTTTCTTTCCAACAAAAATTTAACATCTATTTCAACTTGTTCAAGTTCATTTGGCTGATCAGAACATCATCAGTAGAGTTAGTTTATGTTTTTTTGTTTGAGGTGTTATGTGGGTTACGAGTGCGGACTGATAAATTAATTGTTTAGCATATTTACTGTAGTGACTGTTTAAATCTATCACTCAAACTATGATAACTTTTATTATGTTAACATGGTTTTGAATGTTTAAAGTTAATGTCAACTAAGTTAACAACATTTATATGGTTTTCATTGTATTTATATTGTCATATGGATACTTGATACCTGGGATCATGTATCTCTCTAAATGAAGGAATCAAGTACCCCTAATATGCTATTCTTACAAACATACTTGTTCTATTATTGACAATCATTGGCAATTAAATAAAAATGTGTCTCAATTATTAAAGACTGTTTATACTTAAACATTACACTTCAGAATTTTTTTTAAGTTGTATTTAACAGATAATGTAAACATTGGAATGCTTTCCTAAAAAAAAGTTTCCCTTGACACATTCAGATGATCATTTCTTGAGCTAAAACAAAATGGCTGAAAAAAACAAAATGTTGCCAGTTTTTAGGTACAAGTTATAACTGTAATATAATTGTCAGGTTTCAAATCTCTACTTAGATAGATATACGTTAAGTAGATCCTAATAATACTTTCTTGCAGTTTTACTTTAGTAGCAGGCTTCTTAGCAGCAATTTTGTACCCTTTATGTGCTATCAAATTTAAAACTAGGACTATTCCCAGTTCAACCTAAAACTTTAATGAAAGATTTTTTTTTCCATGTAGGATTGCACCTGAAGAGAGAAAACTGGAGAAAAATTACTTTTCCAATATCTGTAATGTTGTTCAAATAAAAGTTTGTAAATTATGCAAGAAAAAGCATTCTATTAATAACTTGGATTGTATGAACTGATTTAGATGTATGGAAGGGGGAATACAGATGATTCATCTTCCATCAGGAATTCTGCACAAAAATGCAACTTCCTGAACAATTAAAATGATCCTAAATGAATTCCAACACTTCCCCAAGATCTCGGTATAAAATCATGGGTGCAAGTACAAGTTAGGTGATGCTTCCAAGACGGAAAGCATTTCAACTCCCCTCCCCTTCCCTTCCCAGGGCCTGATTAAGATATCAGGGTGCCCTAGGCCATATGCTTTTTGGGGGCCCCTGTGTAGTCAACCTTTACAATTTTAGCCTTTGGCAAAAACACTTTTAGCTATTGGTTTATAAAAAAATTAGTAATTTGGATGCCCCTAAAAAGTGGCCGCACGAGGCCATGGCCTAGTTGGTCTATTCAGTAATCAGGCCCTGTCCCACATACGAGTGGAAGAAAAACTTTAAAAATATTGGTTGATGTGCTAAATCAATTTCAGCTACCAGTTTGTTTGCAATCTTAGCTTCAATGAGACAACATCCATCTCCTGCCTCGTTATTGACTAGACTGATGAGCTATAGCAAGAACAAAATAGTCCTGGCTTAAGGGTGACCACTTACTGCTTAATAACTTATGTGGTTGATTTAAATGTGTCAAAACTGGGGTTTGTACTTTAATTTTTAACAGTAAGAATATAGTTTCAAGTGTCTGGGCAAAAAGCAAAATTCTGGGGAGTGGGATTAGTTGAAATTGTAGCTCTAAAAATGTAATTTTAGACGATCTTAGATGGTGTGTTAGGGGATGTGAGGGAAGTTCGGGGTTTTCCTACGAAAATTTTGCAAAATTGAAGTCCTAAAAATGAAGGTGTCAGCCATTTTTGATGATGTTAGGGGAAGGGATGGGATACAGCGAGGCTTCTCTGGTCATTTTTTGAAAATTAAGTTCCAAATACACAGTTTTTAACTATTTTAGGATTTATAAAGTGGAAGGGGAGGTTTGGGCGCCCTCCCCCAGAATTTTTTTTGAAAATGAAGTCTTAAAAAAGCGATTGTAGTTCATCTTGGGTAATGTGAGGAAAAGGAAGGAATGAGGTTCAGGGACACTCTCACATTAGTTTTTTCGTATTTGAAGTTCCAAAACAAATTTTAGAACATCTTCCATATTGTTGGCTTAAGCCTTTATTTTTAACTAGTGGCACTCGCACGGCTTTGCCCGTTGTAGAAAAATTAAAAGGTCTTTTGGTTCGCTTGTATATTTACAAATAATGTATGATGAATTTCTCACCAATTGGCTTGTCCATGTTACGGTTCCATGTTGTGATAACTTTGTAATTTACATGTCCATCTTATGATAATTTTGCTCGGGAAAATGTTCTTAAAATTGGAATAGAAAAAGAACAAAATTGAATTTTTGAAAAAATCGTTTTGAGGTGCACACCCCCTTGCTACAAGCTAATTTTGTGCCAAATTTCATGAAAATTCGCCGAACGGTCTAGAGCGCTATGCGCATCACAGAGATCCTGACAGAGAGACTTTCAGCTTTATTATTAGTAAAGATGTATTTGGAGCCATTTCATAAAAAGCTAGAAAGTTTTAAAATATATAATCTTACTTTTTGATTCAAACTATTATAAAGATTTCTGTTTTTAATGTAACCGATAACCGGGTGAGCAAAAAGTTTTTAAAATGTTACCATTAAAGTTGCTGCTCCCAATATAAAACTTGGACTGAATTTAAAAATGAATTGGTCCCCCATATTTTTGGCCAGTGTAGCTGCATTTAAGTAAAAATCATGTGTTTTCTTGAGTTTGAATGGATTGGCTGCCGGATTAGGAGGAATTTTAAATAATTGTATGAAAATGTTTGATAGTAATTTAGAATTTTACATAATTATATTTTGCCCGAGTGATTTTTAATAGCATATTGGGCTATTGCTCAGCAGTGTGAAAATAAAATGTGTTTCTCAAAACATGAAAAGCCCCCGTAGGGCAATGGTCACGAACGATTTTCATATGAGATCCTAATTGGTGGATCGCGCCCTTCACATTTTTGTGCCAGCTTTTAAGTAAGAAATAGCTTGTACTGTACGAACTTTTATGTTGTTCACTTGAACTACTCTGTTTTTGGCATAGGACTCAAGGTGGTACTAGTATTAAACTAGTTATGTGAATTTTACTGGAACTTTAACGATACTATTTTAAGAAATATTTCCTACTGATATTTTTGGGGGGATTTTTAGTCAATTGTTGGGGAATGCGAATTTTTATTTACACTTGTCAACATTACCCATATTTTGATTGTTCAATAAAATGTTTATTTGATTGTTAAATATGTGCTTGTAATTCCTTTCTTTCTGAGCAGATCATTCCACAAATTTTTCAGTCAGGCTTGCTTGTAACATGTTTTTAGTTCTTTAAACTTCAGGTTTCTAATTGAGCTATCAGAAAAAGTCTAACACATATAGTTACAGTGAGGGAAGTTCGGAGGTCCTCTTAAGAGGTTTTTGAAAATAAGTTTAAACAACGAAATTGTACGCCATCTTTGATGACATTAGGTGATGCGATGGGAGTCAAGGACTTCTTCCCTGGTAATCTTTTTAAGTTTAAGTTCGAAAATTACAATTTTAGACGATTTTCGATGTTGTTATGACGAAGGGGATACGGGCGCTTCCTCATAAACGTTCTCTCTAGATTTATTAGATTATGATTGCTATACAATGATTTCATTTTGATAATGTAATTAATTTTAAAATATCTTATTGTTAATGAATATTGCACCAATAATTTTACTTATCAAACAAACTAGATTTTTATTTTGTCCATTGTATACAATTACGTCCATTTTGTCCAATTTCTTTCGGTGTCCCCGGACTTTTAAAAAAAACTTGGGCAAAATACCAACCCCTGCAATATAATGGCTACAAAACTGCTGCTAAGAAGCCTGTTACTTAGATAAAACTGCTTGAAAGCATTATTAGGGTCTGGTTGCATTAAAATACCCAGGAGTATGTTCAGAAGGTGATCTCTTCTATGCTGGATCACTACAAAGCTCTCCTCGCACCTCATGGAAATAAGCTAAATATTGAAGTGTTCCTCATCTGTCTTCTTCTACCTATATGCAGGGGCGTGCATGGAGTGCGGGGGGGGGGGGGGGGGAGAGAAAGTACACCTGTTGGCCTGGCCCAAGCCAGAAGGGGGCTCAAAATTTTGAAAATAATTTTACATCTAAACATTTTAGTTTTAAAAAAAATCTTTTAATATAGCTCAGCGGGAAAGTAAGTCAAAAAGGGATGTTCATTTTAAATTATTAAAACCAGCCAGAAGTTAGTAGAGAAACTGCATGTTTCGAATTTTGAACTGAAAATAAATAATTTTTAAATCTGTCAGACCACAGCAAAAGTAAAATGTCCAAAAAGGAATTGCATTTGTCAACGTTCAAAAAAAAAAAAAACACAGACACCCGGCATTGGTAACTCGCCAATGTAGCCTTAAAAGTTTCAGTTTTAGTTCTATTGGTAACATATTTCTCGGTGGGAAAACTTTTATTTCAGTTAATAATAATGCTCGATTTGATGTTGGAGAAGGACTCAGATGAGATAAAGGATGCGTTCTCTGTGATTAATTTACTAGTATGAGATATTTTGCTTACATTATTAAAATTCCATAATTCCATTATCAAGACCTCTTCACAACCTTAAACCTCATTACATAAACAACATGTGGGTGTGTGTTACAGGTTTGGAACATGTCGCAAAACATTTTTGGGGGCCACTTTGAGATGAATAGAATTAACAAAATATTTTTTATAGGCCATTTTGGAACCCCTTCAGAGACCTCATGTTGTGGGGTGCCCCTGGTAATTGCGACGTGATAAATGCATCATTAATTCGTAAATAATAAAAGTTGGAACTTTGACCAAGGATGCCCGGGCAGCAAAGACCCCCTTTTGTAAATAAATGGGTGCGGATCCCATTCTATCATCACCCAGTGCCTCAAAGTGCAATAAACGTAAGTTTTCCAGTAATTAAGATCAGATGTTTAGGTGTGGTTGAATTTCAATGTGTATATTTAAGCAGTTTTGTTAATAAATATGTTATATTTATTGTTATTATAGTTTCATTATTTGTTTACATGCTTCCAAGTGTGAATATTGAACTCATATGCTACATAGCGACATTACAGAGGTGACTATTGATTTAAAAAAACATTTGGAGGAGTCTACAAAAAGTATTGGGACATTTCTAAAAAACTCATATTTTTAGGCATTTTTCGAGAAGTAAGAGATCAATTGAGGCAGTGAGAAGCAAAGGGATGTAAATGGCATCATAAAAGTTGTCACTTTACAAAATTTCATTTGTAAAAACAGCTCTTTCATCTCTTTTAAGTTCAATCATTGATTCTGAAAGTTAAAAGTCAGTAAAAAACCTCCAGATTTCAAGTCATTCCCAGTGAAGGCCAAAGGTGATTTCAGATTAGATTTGTCATAGCTAATCATGCTGTATACGAAATGACAGGAATTTTTTCACAAAAGAAATATAAAAGAAAAATGCCCAAAAAATAGTTCTTTTTTCACATAATGCAGACCTAAAAATAAGGAGATAGATTGACTCCTGCTTTGGCACGTTAGAATTTAGAAGGGATGAGACAGGGTGGAATGACATCCTCCAAATATGATGTAATAGTGCCTGTATCGGCCTATGAGACATTGACAGTCCGGAGGAGATAGAGTTAGAGACATGCACAGATTTTAATTACACTCTATAACAAAAAAATCGACACACCAAGAAGCAATCATCCGATTGCTTTGAAATTTGGTATGCATGAGTGTTTTAACCAGATATACAAAAGATGACAATTTGGTGACCAATGAATGAATAGTTTGATCTCCAGTGCATCGGAACTGCGCATCCAACAGATGTATATGAAGAGTATTTCATCATTTTGTTGTTAAAATTTTTGGTTTGATTGAGATTCAGAATACCTTTTAACAACTTAAAAAATGCCTTGCTGAAGGGTTCATGCTCATTACAAGCAACTGTCAGGGTTTGAGAGAGATCACATCATTGAATTGAAAAAGGCTGGTTGGACAAATCAGAGAATTGCTCGTCATTTGAGTCAGAGCAATGCAGCGATTCGAAGGTGCTGTCAAAGGATGGGTGAAAAATGGCAGAGTTCAGCGTCAGGATGGTAGTGGTCGACCTAGGACTACTGCAGATCATGAGGACAGGGTGATTGTCTGATCAGCTGCAACAGCGCCTTCTTCATCTCTATCAACCATCAGATGTTCAACCAAAACACCAGTGTCCAGCATGACCTTTTACATACGGTTGAGACAGAGAAATCTATGCTCGTTCTGACAGTTACGCCAACTGCCACTGACGCCTGCACACTGTTGAGCCAGATTACAGTGGTGCATGGCTCAATCAGGTTGCAATGATGCCGACTGGGGACATATAGTCTTTAGCGATGAATCCCACTTCCAACTCTATCCTAACGATCATCGAAGACGTGTTTGGAGACACACAGGGCAGATGGGGGATATAGCTTTCACTATTGCACGCCACACCAGCCCTCAACAAGGCATTATGGTCTGGGCCATTTCATTTGATAGCCGAACCCCTTTGGTCGTAATTAGAAGTACACTTACTGCACAGTGGTATGTCAACGGCATCCTAAGACCTGTGTTTCTACCATTCCTTTTGCTGTACCCTCGGCTTGTTTTTCAGCAGGACAATGCCAGACCACATACGGCACATGTCTCTATGAACTGTCTGCAAGCTTGTCAAACACTTCTTTGGCCTGCCAGATTGCCAGATCTCCTGGCATGAAATGCTGATGACCTTGTTCGACAATTGGAACAAATTTGGCAGGAAATACCCCAGGACACCATCCAGGAGCTTTATCGGTCTATGCCACGCTGTGCTTCAGCTTGTATCGAGACTAGAGGCAGGTCAAGACCTTATTGAACTTGGTACTGTAACTCTAACATTAATTATTTAATTGTTCAGAGATTTTAATCACTTACTATTCTGTACATTGTCTTCCTATCCACCAATTTTCGTCTTAATCGGACACATCCTTCTTGGTGCGTCGGTTTTTTTGTTATAGAGTGTGTATAGATGCACATAAATATATGAACACTTTAAAAAAAAAAGAAAAAGAAACAAACTTACTTTTTCATTTGACCTCCTAAGAGGCTCCAGATTTCAATAACATAGCCATCAAAATTCTTATCCTGAAAAGAAAAATTTGGTTTTGAAATTGTCCAAGCTGTGTTCCCAAGGAGAGTGGTGAAAAGGCTGGTACAGAGCTGGTAAAATTTTTATTTATTTCTTATTACCCCTTTTGTTTTCACTACCATTGGTGGACATTGTGAAACATAAATTACTCTCATGTGAGAATATTTAATACATTTTATCCACACTTTACAACAAATCAAGAATTTGTATTCATCATTTCAATACTTAATTTGTTATGCATGTTTTTTATCACTTTAAAGCTACAGTAAAACTAAATGTTTTTGAGCATTGAACTGTAAGCATAAACAAATTTACAAAAAAAAAAAAAAAAAAAATCAAGAACTGATTTAAGATAAAGAAAACAAAAAGCAGCACATACAAAGTAAGTATTTCAAATGCATAAAATTTTCTACACATAAAATTGAATTGAGAAAGTAAAATAGAAATAGGTCAACAGGTCAAAAAAAAGGCTGAACTAAAAGCAAAAACAAACCTACTTTTGCCAAGTTGATCAACTCGGCACTCACACCATCATGATTTTCTTTGATTTTTAGCAGTTTTTTAAATGTGGGATACGTCCATTGTTCTAATATAACTCTAGGCACTGAAAGAGCAACATTCATTTATAAATGATGGTTTATTGTTACTATGAAAAGACTACATACTATCAATAAATAAAAATTATGAAAATGTATCAAATATGATTAAACTTTTCAAAAACAAAATAAGTTATCAGTTGTCAAGTATCATCAACAAAAACTGATTAAAAACATTTTAAAATAATATTATGTATGTGCATGCATTTGTGTGTCGGTTAGTGAATAAACTACAAACTAAACTGAAACATGAAACATTACAGATACACACAAAAGTGTTAACTATAGTAAGTCCTCATTAATTGGGATCCTATTAAACCAGATTTTGTTTAATCCGGACAGCCATTTAGAAGTACATACTGAAAATTAAAAGGTGGGTTGGAACAATCATGTATTTTTGTAAGACGTATTTTATATTTTTGTAATTTTTCTCTTATGCAGTTTTATATTTTATTCTCCTGAATTCAAAATACAATTATTACCTTTTACAATAGCTTGTCAATGCAGCGTAGCTCAATTTATAAGTTATTTTGTTCAATCCATACTTTCATTAATTCGGACAACCTAGATCCCTTACTGGTCTGAATTAATGACACTCTATTTTTATTGAAAATTTATTAGACCTGGTAAATATTCACAAATTGAAATCAAAAATCAATAACTGAAGAAAAAGTACTTTAAAAGGAAACTTTTCTTTCATGACATAAAGCTAAAAAGCAAAGTACCCACACAAGCAATAGTCAAAAAGGTTACACAAGAGGTAGAAGGGATTTTAATGGAAATCAAAACCAGAATTGTTGAGATGACAAAACATCAAGATAATGCATAAAATTAAGAATTTCATTCTCTCAAAATTATCAATTTTTTTATTATTATTTTTTAGTTAAGTAGATTTTATGTTATATGCATGTATAACTATTCAATCGAGTGCAAAAAGGAAAGACTTTCATAAAGAATCGGATCCAAAATCAGTTGGAACAATGAAAACATTGTTTAGAAACATAACTACATAGGCATCAGAATTTATTTTCTTAAAATTGTTAATATCAAAGTAAATAGGATAAAACAGATAATTTATGAAATAGTAAACGGCAATGAAACAAATTTCATCTTTAAAAACTTTGATGATATTTTAAATATATTTTACGTTTAAGACATGATGCAGCTGAATATTTATAAAAAAAAAGCTTAACCTACCTATTTTTATCTTTTTATTCAGTTGACGAACAGTTGTTAGCCAACTTTTGTCAATATCATGTAAACCTTCGATTAAAACTCCTCCTCGTGAATCTTTCGGTTTCATCTGCAGCCAAACTGGAGAAATCATTGTGAACTTTGCAGCAAAAATTTTTGCAATATCATATCCATGACTATTCCACTAAAATCAAAAGAAAAAGTTGCTCTAACATTTTGTTTAACCATTTGACTACAAGTTTTTACATAACAATTTTTAAACTGGTTTACCTTGTAGTCTAGTAGATGAATGTTAAAATTAAAAAATAAGTTGTATTTAGCTTTTATTTTTTATTTCTTTATTTATGTTTTGATCAAAGGGCATTTCCATCTACAGGCCAGGACTTCAGTCCATGTTTCAGTCATAGTTAATGTTACTCTGAATGGGATGTGCAAGTCCCAATTGTTATGTAAGCAGATAAACTGTAATGATCAGTGGCATACTTAAAGATTGACGGAAGTGCCCTCTGCCAGGGGTGCAAACAGCAAGAGGGGCAATTTGCCAAGATTATTTTGAAAAATATAAGATTTTTAAGTAAAATTTTAATAATCATAGAAGTAGAAAAATAATTTAAAAAACTGCCAAGAATACAGCTAGAAAGAAAAATGAAAAAAATCTTTAAAGCTGAAAAAAAAAAGGAATTTTTCAAGTCTGGCATATTTTCTGGGTGAGCTTAATATTTCCACACACCACTGGCACATATCTGGAAGGGGTACAAGGTCATCGCCAAGGGTAGGGGGTTGCTACATCCAGGGTTGTCCTATTTTGTCTACCCCGGGAAAAAACGCTCCGGACAATATATAATTTTGTCCATTTCGTCCACTCAGTAAACTGAAAGTACTTATTTAAAAATTCAAAGTTTGAAAAAAAAGAGAATAAATACCTAGATTCTTCCCATTCAAATAATATTTTACGATAAAAATAGCAAACATAAATATGTATATAAACAATTGATAGTAAAATACTTTAAGAGTGAAAATGGAAAAAGTAAGATCAGTTGAAGGTTATGCAAAAGTGTATATAATACAAACGAATATTAATAAGTTATAATGTATGTAATAGCATGTATAAAAACACCACATCAGTAGTAAATTTTAAGATGTTTGCCAGTAACATGAGAGGTTCATTGCTCATAATAATAGTATTTATAAAATAAAAAAGTAGAAATAAAAAGAGTTTTAAAAGGTTGGAGTCTCAAAATACACTGGTATGAGAAATTGAGAGAATTTTCAGATTTGGTCAATTATCTCCAGAACTACTGGACTGATTTTTATGAAATTTAGTATGTGCATACATTGAAACAATACAAAACAATTAACCACCCAAAATTTAAAATACACACGCATGACCATAAATAACACTCGTTAGAGTCAGATGGCATGAAACAGCGGTTGCAAAATTAAACAAAAAAAATAGGTTAATAGGGCGTATTGTCCCCTCTAACAGACGTATAGGCCTTGCAGTGTGACTCCATACTTGAAATGAAGCAGTTCATTGTTAGTCTCGAAATGAAGCAGTTATGGGATCTTTAGCAATTATTTCCACTCGTTCCACAACGCCATTCTCAAGCTAAGGATGGTCCTCGGAGGGGTGTTGTGAGTTGCTATTGCCCTCCCGAGAGCGTCCCAGACATGTTCTATAGGGTTGGAGTCTAAATATCTGCTTGGCCAATCCATTGAGTGAATATCCTCCCCTTCCAGAAATTTGTCGACCAGAAGAGCTGTCTGTGGCTTTGCGTTAACATCCATTAAAATTAACTCGGGGCTAACAGCGCCCCTCAAGAAGTGAGCATGGAGCTCCAAGATAACATCCGTATACCTCGCAATTGTCACAGAGCCTCTCTCAAAGACATGGAGGGATGTGTGGCCATGTAACATGATGCCTGCCCAGACTGTCAAACCACCACCGCCATAATGTTGGATTTTGCCGATATTGGAGGGCAGGTAGCAGATTCCTGCTTCTATCCATATAAACGTAGTACAAGAATAGTCATTTAAGCTGAAACAGAACTTGCTATTTGCCTTTCAATATCCGCGAAATTGACCATTATGGCGATGGTGGTTTGATGGTCTAGGCCGACATCATGTTGGATGGCTGCACACTCCTCCATGTCTTTGACAGAGGCTCTGTGACAGTTGCAAGATATAGGGATGTGGTCTTGGAGCCCTATGATCCCCTCTTGAGGGGTGCTGTTAGCCCCGAGTTAGTTTCAATGGATGTTAACACAAGACCGCATACAGCTCTTCTGGTCGACGAATTTCTGGAAGGGGAGGATATTCACTCGATGGTTTGGCCAAGCAGATCTCTAGACTCCAATACTGTAGAACGGGTCTGGAACGCTCTCAGGAGGGCAATAGCAACTCGCAAACACCTCCGGGGACTATCCATAGCCTGAGAACGGCGTTGTTGAACGAGTAGAAATAATTACTTAAGGATCCCATAAACTGCTTTATTTCAAGTATGGAGTCACACTGCGAGGTCTATATGTCTGTTAGAGGTAGTGATGGGCATAATCGAGTTCTCATAATCGAATCACTCGATTATCAAAGATCACTCGAGAACTCGATTATTACGAGTTCTCGATTAACGTATCTCGAGTTCTCGATTATCACATCTCGAGTTCTCGATTATCATAGATCTCGAGTTCTCGATTATCGCATCTCGAGTTCTCGTTATCCCTTCGCGAGTTCTCGAGCGATGACTGCTCGAGTGCTCAATTATCACTTTCCGAGATCTCGAGCGATGGACTGCTCGAGTGCTCGATTATCACTTTCCGAGTTCTCGAGTGACAGACTGCTCGAGTTCTCGCTTTGTGAACTTCTCGAGATGTTGATTTCTCGAGTTCTCGAGAAGTCAATCACTCGAGCAGTGTACTTCTCAATCGATTTGATAATCTGAACTTTGACTTCTGAAAGGATTCAGTTACCTGGACAGATCTGTTATTTAGTGGGTCAGAGGCAGGTGCCCACAGGTGGGGGAAGGGGGTCATGGCACAGACTACGCCATTGAAATTTTTAGGTGCGTTGTTTTGAGGGGTATTTCTTACTTTTTTTGGAGAGCTCTTGTTTTTTTTTTTTTTTGCGAGGGGGGGGATCTTTGCAAAATTTAGGAGAGGGGTGCGCCCTTGCTCTTAGGGGGGTGGGCACCCCTGTCAGAGGGCTGGCTTTGAAAAATTAATGTTCTGACATATAAATGTGCGTGTTTTTTTTGTTTTCCGAAAAAAAAATGCACAGGAAAAGGGGATCATGACGCTCTTAAGGAGGGGGGAGGGGAGGTTCGTTTTTAAGAGTGCGCCAGCACACTTGAGGAATGGATACTCCTGCGATCTAAATGATTTTATCATCAAAGATTTGCCTCTCGAATATTTGTTGTAGAAGTTTGTGTGTTGTGCTTGCATTCGAATAGTGTTGTAATTAGTTCCATGTATGCTGCCGAATGCCTGATTATCAAATGATTCTTTGGGATGATTTGGTAGCCCAATGATATATTTTTGGGAGAAATATGTTAGCGAATCAACACATGGACGGGTCTATGGGTGACATGGGTGGTGTGTCCCGGTGGTGGAAGTAAAGGGTGGGGAGCGCTAAAAAGGTTCTAACTTGAGGGGCATTAAAACTAAAATTATATATCATGTCAAAAGGGGGAATACTTTAGTTAAAACCTGAGGGAACCTCTCCCCCCTTACGTCCACCTTCGACTAAACCATTGGGTAATCAAACCCGAGACACGTGTCTGCAGTAATATATATATTTGTGCAACAAAAGTTAGTTATTTCCTGTTACTTCTTGGCACAAAGGTATTTATTTATTTCTTAATGAAGCAAGTAGCCTAGTTCTCGTGTAATTCATTCGCAGGGGGTGACAACCAGGAGAAGGGGACGGGAGTTAAGACGCAAACTGCGGGATTGTAATTTTCAGGAGATTTTCTCTTTTCGGGATAGCGCTCTTGGGGGAGAACTCCATTCGTGCAGGTGCGTGCACAGGGGGGAGAAAAGGGACACCTGTTGGCCCGAGATTTTTAAAATGAGAGGTGAAATGTATTAGGGACGTAGGGGTAAACAATATAGAGGGGCCCGTCAAAGTCATTTGTGACGAGCCCCGAAATTTCTGTGCACGCTCCTGCATATGTGGTGCGTCATCGCTCTTGGAATTGATGGATTTGGAATGGTTTTAAAATCGAATGATTGCTTCTTGCGTGCTTTATTTCTGATGGGGTTATATTTGAATGTTTGGTGTCAAATTTTCGATTATCGAGAGATCTCTTTATAATCGAACGATATATTTTCGAAAGAAAATAATTAAGGAATTATAACATATGAGCGCATTAAGGGGGGGGGAGCACGGCTTGTGTATTCTGTTGATGAAATCTTGAAATAACAGGTAGAGAAATGCTTTCCATATTGCTTTGCACTTGACAGTTACAATTTAGATCAAAAAAATTGGGGGATAATGATAATATGGACATGTGATTGGGCAACACAAACAGGTTTGAACTTGAGAGTTGTTTACATTAATAATATATTGAAACTAAAAAGTGGGAACAGTTTAGCTAAAAATCGAGGGGGGGGGGCACACCTTCCTCCTACTTCCCCAACCCCTCAAATGTGACCCTGAGAAATTGAACAAACCTTTTGAGTGGTTAACTTTTCTAGTGATTCATTCGCAAAGGTTATCGCGAGGAGGGAGAAGTTATGACTCAAACCGGTTAAAATCAAATTTTTGAAGGGTTTTTGCTCTTTTTGGGACTATCGTACTTGGAGGGGGAAGGTGATTGTCACGAGGGGTTCCGTTGCTCACAAGAACGAACGGACATCCATCCTAATTTAGTTTCGAATAAGAGCTTCTCGGGTGCTTTTTTCGAATGGGGTTAACCATATAGTACATTTCGTTGAGTAAACGTTTTAAAACGGTTGTTACGCTGTAACAACCATTTTAAAACGTGTATGAAACATTTAAACGATGTGTGTTTATAATACAAGGCTGCCTATCTTCCTAAGGGTGAGGAAACATACTCCTCAAATGCGACGGAGAACCCCCAGAACAAGAGCCTCCTAAAGTAAGACCAAAAGCCTTCTGGAGTTACCCCCTCCTCATTTAAACTTCATTTTGGCGCGGTCTGCACCATGGACCTCCCCCTACCCTCTCGTGGGCACCTCTAGATAATTGCTTGTTGTTGAATGTTCGTTATCGAGCGACGCTTTTGAATGATTTGAAAATCGAATAATCTGAATTTTTAGAGAAACTTGGTAATCAGTAAACCCTTTTTGAGGACCAACGCAAGGAAAATGAAACGGAGCCACGGGACCCAAAGTTTCGAAATGGACCGCTGCCAGCCCAAACAGTTTCAGCAGTTTAAAAAAAATCATAAAATAAGCATCTCAATAGAATGACTCCAAATTTTTAAGTTGGGTAAATAATGTACTACTAATCAACATTTTAACAGTATAATGGATATAACACTATTAGAGTATGCACACGCGAAAATAAATGATACGCAAACAAGAATAGTTAAAAATATCATACGTATGGAATGAAAAAAAAAAAAAGACAATAATGATCTGCATATAATGTAATTTCATATAAAAAATTGGACCAAAGAATGTGAGCTAAAATTAATTCCACACGACAAGCATCAAAACTTCTTTATGTACTCAGAAACATCTCAAATTCACTCCCTGCACCCATTGTTTTTAGATTTTCCCCCTAATCAATAAAAGTGAAAAATAAAAATAAAAAAGAGCGAATCATGAAAGAAGCAAAAGAATGGATTCCACTTAAAGTTGCACTATTATTTAATGCGCCGGGAATCCTAATGCCCTGCAAAACATAGCGAGAAATATTTTACCCTTCATCCCTTCTCTTATATAAGTCAGATACTAACCCTACTACCAACAGCAGCAGCAAAAAAAAAAAAAAAAAAAAGCTAAGCTATAAACAAGAACAAATGAGCCCTTTTGTGCAGAGCAGCGATTCCTCGACTTGTTTACATTATTAACTTCTTGCTTACTAAGCGTCCGAAATCTTTCGAAATAATCACGTGGTAGAAGAGAATCAAACATCCCCTGATGGCCTCCGAAATCAAGCTCTCGTTGAATCTGCATTCCCCAAGAATGAGACCCACAATGAAGACTATTAAATGTATCCCCCAAAACAGACTCAATTAATTACTATGCAACTTTTATCGGAAAACAACGAAAACTAGTTCCACTTGAATGTAAAATGAAAAATTTTTCAAGGAGGGGCCGAGGGCAATTGAACTCCTTAAACTGAAGTTTCAGTGGCTATGTATGCATCATAACTCTCAGGCCCATATTTCAAATTTTACACTTTAGGGGGGGGGAGGGGTTAAAGGGCATATAATCAATGCATAGTATTCCTACTAACAACAAAAACTTCATTTAAATGTATATTGTACAAATTAATAACAAAACCTACGCCCACATATATGTCAGTACCATTATTTCAAAAACCCGGGGAGAATTGCTCCTTCCTGATCCCCTAGCTTGATGGTACACCTTCCCCTCGTGCGCAACCCTACAGAAACAATTCGTAAAGTCGACTGTTCTAGAAGTCAGAAATGCCCACTCCCACGACCCCTCAAGAGCGATGGCGCACCCTCTCAAATATTACGGAGCAACTCCTAGGACAAGAGCCCCCTACCCCCCAATGCAATTTAAAAGACATTCTCAGCCACCCTCTCCTCTTAAAATTTTTTGGCGTTGTGTGCGCTATGGACACCCTTAGCGGGCACCCCTGTAAAAGTAAACTTGATTCTGGAACTCAGGAAGTCTAGATACTGGTCGAGATCTTGATTTAAAACATCTCGAGATCTCGATTCAAAAGATCTCGAGAAGTAAATTGCTCGAGTACTCGATTCAAAAGATCTCGAGAAGTAAATTGCTCGAGTACTCGATTCGGAAGATCTCGAGAAGTCAATCGCTCGAGTGCTCGATTCGGAAGATCTCGAGAAGTCAATCGCTCGAGTACTCGATTCGGAAGATCTCGAGAAGTCAATCGTTCGAGTACTCGATTCGGAAGATCTCGAGAAGTCAATCGCTCGAGTTCTCGAATTAAAAAGATCTCGATTATCAATCACTCGATTATCAGAAGTACTCGATTCCCGATATCTCGATTATCAAAAGATCTCGATTATGCCCATCACTAGTTAGAGGGGACCATACCCCCTACTAACCCCCTTTTTTTAAATTTTGCAATTGCTGTTTCATACCGTTCGACTCTAACGAGTGTTATTTATGATCATGCTTGTGTATTTTAAATTTTAGATGGTTATTTGTTTTGTATTGTTTTAACGTATGTACACACCAAATTACTTTAAAATTGGTCTAGTAGTTCTGAAAACAAATGACCAAATCTGAAAATTCTCTTAATTTCTTACACCAGTGTATTAGAAATCATATGAAAAAAAAGAAGTTTCAATATTGAAACTTAGAATAGCGGCAACCCTATGATTGGACCACTTTTGCTTAGGCAACCCTATGCCATTGGTTTTGTAATATTTTTACCTACACTTTTTTATGTAATTTATGTGGAAACTCGATCAGGATAAGTTACTCATTTTTGGGCACCTTTTAGCCCCTGGCAACCCTGGTTAGGGACGGGAAAAGGGTAGGCAACGTTACTTTGACGTTTCCTTTATAGCTTTTACTCTTCATTTATGACAAATTTTGGAAACTCGATGAGGGTAAATTACTCATTTTTAGGCACCTTTAAGGTTCTGGCAACCCTGCTTATGGACCAGAAAAAGGTACCCAACCTTACTTTAGCCTTTTATTTACAGCTTTTACTCTTCATTTGTGACAACAATTTCCGGAAATTCAACGAGGGGTAAATTATCTCCCTCATTGAAAACCTTTTATCCCCTGACAATCCTGATTAGCAAGCCGAAAAAGGTAGGCAGCCTTACTTAAGCGTTTTATATCCATCTTGTACTCTTCATGTATGATAAGGATTTTTGGAAACTCGATCAGGGTAAATTACTCATTTTTAGGCACCTTTCAACCCCTGGCAACCCTGATTAGTTGACGTGAAAGAGGTAGAAATTCTTCCTTTCAAGTTTTATTTACAACTTTTACTCTTCATCTATGGTAATAATTTTAGGAAACTCGATGAGGGTAGGTCAAGCCTAGTGGGATCTCATACTATGAGTAAATGAGAATCTTACACTTGATCTATAAAAGTTGGCAAGCATGATAATACACTGAAATAAATATTTTACTAGTTTATTTCATTCTGATTTATCATTTATTTGTAAACTGAAAAAAATGCATGTAATTATAACAGCAATGATTTTTTATCTCTGTCAAAAAGTATTTCAATATAAAATGTCAAATATTTTTATAAGTTCTATTCTTTTGATGTTAAATATACATATATATATTTATAAACAACACAGTGGGATGGTACCCACTGAAAAGCCACAGTTTTCTCGATACCCCTCAGGAGTTTTTTACAGCTCTGAATACGAGACCCCTTACTTTCATGGTTATTACTAGACAAAGCCTGTAAAGCAGAGGTCGAGTCTGAAAGTATTACTGCTTTTTGGAATGGATACAGATGTGAAGCAAGTTGTTGTAATGCCACATGAATGGCTTCAAGTTCTCCATCGAAATGGGTTGTGAAAGATCCAACATGTTGATGAAAAGAAAAATAGTCACGAAATATTCCAGCGCCGGCACCCGGGAAAAATCCAACAGGGACCCATCAGTATAGATGTGAAGCCATTTGTGAGGAGGGAAACGAGTGTTAACTGTCTCCAAGGCAATAGCGCAAAGTTCAGTAGGATTTAGGTCACGTTTTTTTGCGTCCAGAACCAAGTCTAATCTGACATCGAGTTCCAAATGGTTCAGTGGGTTCGCGAAAGACAGAAGTTCAATGGGAGCATCATTAATGTCATTGTATTGGGAGTTCTCATGAACACATTGAATAAAACCTCTCTGAGTCTTTAGATTACGAATTCCACAATGACTGTAATCTCTCCAGAAATTGTTTGGGAGTCTACTGGGTATCTATTATATAGAATGGCTGCATTCCTCTGTATTAAATTAGTCATTGGTTGTTGGTTACAAAGTAATTCCATGGAAGCACAGGAGTAGTTTTAATTCCTCCCATAAGCATGCAGAGCACTTGGTTTTGGAAGGTGTCAAGGGATTTCATGACTTTGTCTGAGGCTGTGATCAAATTTCATTGCAGTAATTCAGAACCGGCTGAATATAGGTCATGTAAGTTGTATTCAAAGTTCCTCTACTACATCCCCATTTAACTCCCGCTAGTCTTTTGAGAATGGGAAGTCTCTTCCTTGCTTTTAAAATGACATGCACAACATGTTTAGCCCAATTCAGTTTACTGTCAAGGATGCATCCAAGATAAGTTGAAGCATCCTTATTTTGTAGGATAATACCATTAGAGACAAGACAGGGAGTAAAGGGTTGCCTATTTAAAGTAAAGAACTGGCAAGTAGTCTTCAATAGGTTTATAGTCATGTTATTTTCCTCACACCACGAATCCAGTCTCTCGAGTGTCAAATTCAAGATAGTATTTAAATTGGGCTGATCTTTTTTTGATGCACTGCACCAAATAGCAAGGTCGTCAGCAAAGAGAGCTGTTTTAGCCAACTCATCAGAAGTCAAGATGTCGGGAAGGTCTTTAATAAAGATGTTGAATAATGCAGGGCTAATCACTGTACCTTGTGGAAGACCAGTTTCAGTTTGTTTATAACAAGAAGTGGCTTCACCAAAACGAGTGGCACAGAAACGCTGGGAAAGAAAATTCCTGATCCATGAAAGCATATATATATAAGATAAATAATTTATTAAAAACTATGAAATTGCTTAGGGTGAATTCCAGGAAAAAGAGGACATGACACTTGAATTTTAAAAATGAATATTATGTCCCTTGCCATATACCGTTCTCTTCAGAAATAAATGAATTTCATAAATCTTAACCTGTTTTCCCTGCATAGTTTGCTGACTTTCAGAAAATCAAGGGCAAAATCAAGTTTTCAATTTGTGTTTTTACAGAGCAAAAAGTCTCTTTTTTTGTTACATACTGTAATTTCAATACACTTGTTATCAGAATATAATATTTAGGTTAACTTTTATCTTAGAAATGCCTGGTTAAACTTTTTGTTAAATAATTTCATTTTTTTTTAAACCATGAAATAGGTCCATTTCTAATGTGACAATTTGATGTTCTTCCGAAACCAAAATAATACATATCAGTTAGTTCAACAAGAACCTATTGGGTATAGAAACTAATGTTTTTTTATGCAAAGCAGAATTATGTCCCTTATAAATGAGGCATAGTTATAATTTTAACAGATATTTAATTCATATGGTTTTTAATGGTAACGGAAGGACAAAAAATACGGTCACGGAAAAACATTTATCGATAAGCTGATACAGGGTAATATTATAAAATGCTAGTAAAAACAAACAATTGTTTAAAGTTAGTAGTCACATTTAAAACTTATGTACAAAAATTTTGCATTTCCATTTTTTAAAAAACTTTTATTTTTTTAAACTGTTTTGTGATTTTATTTTTTCTATTGTATGTGATAAAATTATGAAAACTGCACTTAAAAAGTTCCTAAGCATGTGAAAATCATCTTTGTATGACATGTTTGTGATATGACAAGCCAATTTAAGCAGAAACAATTGCTTACAAACTTGATATTTATATTGGAACAATACAATATTGAAAAGACTTTCAGATTTGTTGCCACAAGTCACAGGAAAGTACTGTTGAGAGCACTGGTTCAACCATTAAACTGACTGTTGATCAGTAAATTCAAAGATCAATTTTCAAAGAGATGGAGCAATATCCATTCTCATCCTGACACACAAAATATGCATTATTTGAACCCTGTAACAATTTACTCTCCAAAGTCTGAGTTATAAATAATATTAAAAAGAAGATACATTATAGCAGGTTCAAACAAAAGAAGTAGTTACTTACAGGTGTTACATAGCCAAGAACTTCACGGTCGAAGCGACGCAGCACAGCCTGGGTTACACTGAAGGACTTATGTTCCTCTACAATGTCTCGATAGTTAATTGATTTGCTGAGCATATTATGCTCTTTATATGAACTTTCTGAGCTATACTGATTTTCCTAAAATTTAGCAAAATATTTTTACAAATGCATTTAATTGTAAAATAATACACACACACAAGCAGTGTATACATTTCTTAAAACAGAAAATCCATTATAAACAAAGGGAAAAAGTAAACACTTTTAATCCTTTAATTATATGTATTCTTTAGGTTTGTGTTAGAACATTTTTGAAGAACATTGCCTTTCAAATTTCTCTTTTTTAAATGTGCTTTAATTTTAGTTCAACAATGCCGAACTGAGTCACACACCATCAGTGGTGAAATATTACTGTGTACCATATACCGGTATTTTGAGCTGTTTTGCAATTTCTTAAAATCTGGTACATGCCAAGATGAAATATGCAACGGGCGGACAATTCACAGATGTGCTGTTCCAATTCTGTCAGCTTTGCAATGAATTAGCCTATAGGATATGCAAAAACAGTTTCTTTGGATTACGGGATCTATTTTGCCCTTCAACTCAGTGCAGGGCCGGATTAGCCATAGAGCAGAAGTAGCAAATGCTACGGGCCCCGTGCTTTTGGGGGCCCCGCGCCATGAGAAAAAATTCCGGAAAAAAAACTTCTTTCCGCACTTTAATCGTTTAAATTTATCTCTATCTTTTTCTTTTTATTCAGATCTAGCTTTTGTAAATACCCAGGTAAATTAAAAATCTTACTTTTTTCGTTGGAATTGCTTTCCTGAAATTTCTCTCAATTGAAGTCTTAAAAACGCAATTTTAGTTGATCTTTCTTAGTGGAAGGAGAAAAAACTCCGTTGGGTCAGAAAAGTTTCAAAACTGACCTAAAAATTACAATTTTAGGCAATGTTTGGAGAACGGAGAATTGGGTTTTCTCTAAATGTTTTTCTTCCTAAAGCTTTCGAAATTGGAGTCCTGAAACGGTAATTATTAGTCATCCTAAATCCTCTTTGGTTACTTAACTTCATGTCAATTTGGCACTCTCAAAATACCCTCCCCTCTCCTCGCGACACGAGCCCGTAGATCCAGCCATGTAAACAACAATGAGCAAAATTTAAGAGATCATGATAGAAGAAAAGAAAAAGATTCTGAGACTTCACGCTTATGTTGAGCGAAATAAATAAATTGTGAAGAGAATATCATTTTTTGGTGAACTAAAATAATTATGTGTAGAAGAAAGAATTTAAATATCGTTTTTACTTTTTTCCTTTGAGTGGGAGGGAACTAAAAAGCTGCCGCCCATGCCCCGAGCCTAACCCATTTCTTTTGCATTACCAAAGTTAGCCAAAAACTTTTTTATTTGAACTTGAAATTCAGAAAAATTAAGCCCCCAGATCCTTTATATCGTCCAAAAATTGCGTTTTTGGAATTAAAAGTTGAAAACGTGTATTAATGGGAACACGTGGGGCAATATAAGAGGGTCCTAACCATCGTAAAGCTCTAAAATTATATCCATATTTATGTATTCATGCATGTTATAAGTGCACCTCCCATCTCCATGAAGAAGAGCTCTATTGTTTACTATATCATGCAAAAACGAGGGCCCCTAGGAAACATTTGCTACGGGCCCCGCGCTGGCTTAATCCGGCCCTGACTCAGTGGATCTAGTTGCAGTGATGAGTTTTAACAAGTGCCGAGCCCCATCTTCCCATTAAGCCCCCTTTGTCTGATACAATCCCCATTTAATCAATAACAAGCTTACTCGTTGATTTTGACGAAGTTCTGATAACAACAATCACCTTCTTCCGTGGCCACCATGTTCTCTAAAACTAACTCCATGCGATATTTTTACATGGAGTTACAAAGATCTTGACTTCTTGTGCCATGGGCCGCATGATTTTCAAGATTTACGGCAAAAGCTCGCAAACACATTTTCTAAGATTGATCGTGACATGTTAGAGCAATGGAAACAAGAATTAAACTTCAGGCTTAATATCTGCCGCAATACAAAAGGTCTGTGAATCGAACATTTCAGAAAAAGAACTTGTAGTTTCCATCTGCAGTAAAGTCAGCGTTGTTGCTGTATTGATATATTTTTTTTCCAATAAGGCTTCCAAACCCTGGAGGGAATTTTATATGTATATTATAAATAGAAATACACTATGGTTCCGTGAGTTGGAAAAGTTTGAGAAGACCAGCACTAAACATTAAAATATAGAATTTAAAAAATTATTTAAAAATGTAGTTATCTAATATGTTTTTAAGAAAATGATATGTGAAACAAGTTTGATTTATTCTTTTGAAACAGTATTACAAAAAAAAGTGAACAAACAATGTAACTAAAAGCATTTAAAAGCAAAATATCCCAATCCGTCAAACTAAAAGATGCAGGATATGCGGAATCTGGCAAAATCATTATCTGGTCCATTTCTAATTTTTTTTTTTTTCTTCAGGCCCATTTTAGGGCCTGTGGATTGTACAGTACTTTTTCATTTTTCGTTTACTTACTGCATTAATAATCTTGTACATTCATGGAAAATGAACAATAACTGTCAGAGTACTTTGCAATTTATTGTAAATTCGTGCATTTATTACGTTGTTTCTCTTGTTGTGACTTTCTGGCACAAATGCAGGCGGGTGGGTGGGGGAGACACATGTGGACTTCTTTTTTTTTTGGTTTTAAACAAAAAATAAGAACCTTTTTCATTTTATTTATTTATTTATTTTTTTTCAATTTCTCTTTTGACTAACTATAATTTCACACCAAATCCCTTCAAATGTGTATGATCAAATATTATAAGAGCCGTGATTTTTAAAAAAAATATTTTTAAAAACACAAAAATTGTCCACATGTGCCTTTACAAAGGGTACATGCTTGGGGCAAATTTAGACACTATAAATAAAACAATATTAATAATTTAAAGTGACAAAGACTATGGCTTAAACTCATAAGAATAAGAAACTCTCTTCATTCTTCTAAAGCTGCTTGATTAAACTTTATTTGCCACTTTTAGAAATTACTTTTGGACAAGGTAGAAATTTCGAGATGCCAGACGTATATCAAAATTTAGAACTCTGCTTGGAATGAACTTGAACAATAATAGATAAAGTATTATCTTCCATTTAGTCGTAATATCTAAAATATTTTTTAAATGCTTCAATATTTTCTGTATCAAAGACTGTGAGTAAACTTCTATTCTCTGGTCTTGAAAGAGAAAGGTTTGGTTATTGTATCATTTAACTACGAGGACATTTTGAAAAGTAAAAATACACTGTACGACAGAGAAAAAGAAAAGTTTTGGCAAGCAAGTTGGCAACACAGGTGTTAACCTTGAACTTTTAGCTTTCTCCTTGCGGTCTTTCGGCATTGGAATGTTGATTCCGGTTAGAGTAGGTTGAGTTCAAAATGGCTGCACCGAATCAGAATTCCGCCAAATGCAAAGTGTGCCCCGTCATACGTTTTCTTTATGCAAAAGGCCAGCAAGCAGCAGATATTTACAAAGGAATTGTTTCCGTTTATGGGTACATTACGAATCGATAAAATGTAACGAAATGGTGTCGTCATTTCTTTTAAGGTAGGACCGATGTTCATGATGAACAAGGATCAGGTCGGTCATCTGTGATCTCTGATGCCCGAACCTTGCGCCCAGCGACTTCCTTTTATTCCTTTACCTGAAGCCACATCTTAGTGGAAAATCATTCCACAATGATGATGAGATTAAAGATGAGGTTCAAATGTGGTTCAGACAACAGGCGGCAAACTTCTATAACTATGGAATACAAAATCTTGTGCCCCAACTTAACAAATGTTTGGATAATGAGGATAATTATGTTGAAAAATAAAGAATAATCCAGTTAAAAAGAAGTAACTAATGTTTTATAAATTAATTTTTTTGTAAGGAATGCAAGCCATTGTACCTTTATTTTTTAAAACAGCCTCGTACAACTTCTGCATAGTTAAATGCAAGCACTGTGTCTTCAATTTAGGACAAGTCATATTGTAACTATTAGAAATGATTGCAGAAGGTACAAAAATGATTTTGTTTTGTTTTTTTTCTCTTGTAAAGATGTTGATTGCCATACTATAATCTAAACTTAACTACATTTAACATAACTATACACAAGCAAAGAATGAAAGCAAGTCTTTGTATTTGTTTAAAAGTTATTTTATGCACCTTGTTTCTCAAATTTTGTGTAATAACTTACAGATATATAACATTAGAGGAACATTTAGACTATCCTTATGGGCCCCCAAAGCAGTGTCTGAATGTGCCCCATAGCTGGATGCTTATAATCTTGTTAAAAGTAGTTTAGTAGAATTTTGTTTGACAAATTTGATAAATAAATCATTATATTCAATAAATGAGCTATTCACTTTTATGTTTTTTTTTTCAATGCAAAGGTGCACAAATTAATATTTCTACATATTTAGCACAAATTACTTTTCAGTTTCAAAACTGCATTAGACATACTCGGAAAATTTTACTGCCAATCGCTTCAATATTTTTTGGGAAGTAAATGATAGATCGGGAGTTGAAGCATATTTTTTTTTTGGAAATTTGGGGAAATTGAGCTGTCCATATGTGTCCCTGTACAAATGTGTACCCTTCTTTTTTATTTATGCATTAAACAATCATTAATATTTAATTTTAAACATGTGAAAATTCAAAGCGTAAAACTTAGATAGGAATTAATACAACAGTTTAATTTCAAAGCATTAAAAACTCTCACATTTTTGGGGGTTTTCTTCTCTTGCCGGCTGCTTTTCCTATCACTTTTTGACAGCGTAGCATGGCTAACACTCAAAAAACATAAAAATAGGAGATAAAAAATGCGTGCTTTCAGACTCAACATTTGAATGGACGTTTGGAAAACAACATATTACACTTTGATAAAATATACATTGCATTCACTACATAAAATTACTGAAAAAATCACCCATGTGCACAATACATTGGCGAAATTTCAAAACATTTAACGTAAACACAAACAGAGCCGAAGAAGTGTCTACTCGACCGGCTAACCTCAAATAAAACCATCGATTACGATTTCAACTTCAGGTGCGTTCGAATAGCGTGACCAGTTCATTCGTACTCACTGATTACAAATCAGAAGCGTTATATAAAATGTTATCGGTTAACCGATCCCATATGAAAACATTCTATGGACAGTCACAGCAATAACCACAGTGACGTCGAGAAACGGCATGAAAATCAACCGTTCAGCTAACCGGTAACTCTGTTCGAACACAACCAACAGCCACAACACAAGTTGGGAACCGTAGTTCCCAACAGCATTTACGCGATTCCCAAATGCGTGAAGGAGATGACTGACAGCCGATGATGACGCCTAGTTCTGAAGCAATGCTATTGGTTCCCGATAACCACGCCTAACACGAAGGGTGCGTTCAGAAATATCAACCGGTTACACCGCGTGATTAGTCCGGTGTGGTTATGACGTATCTGGAATTTCTCTAGGAAGCCTGGTAGAACTAGAGCCCCTATAACTGGAGAGGCCGACGCATCCGCCATATTGGAGCAATCGTACAACAGGGAAAGCTACCTTTATTGGCAATCATTCGCCAAACGGGGAACTGGAGAGTCAGAGAGCGAGGATGAACATTGGCGAAATTTTGAAAATAGTTGGCGTCGTTTCTGGGCTGCTAGTCACTTCGCGGGCTATTAATTATCCATTTCTTTTTCCTTTCTGCATCTGCTGGAAATCTAAAGAGCTGAAATCCTTTTTTGGAACTGTTTGCACAATTTACAGTCGAACAACTACCCATTTGACTCAATTTAGCACATGCTAAAGAAATGTAAACATCAGCAGCAATGCTATTGCTACGAAGCACTGGATCAAGTTTGCTCCAAAATGGCGGATGCGTCGGCTCCTCCACTATAGGGGCCTTAGGTAGAACAGCTGTGTTCCGAACGCTCGTAGTTACACCTTGGCAGTTCTAGTTCATCAGCAAACGATGCTCCAATCAAAGTGTAACTTTCGTGATGGGAAAGTTACGTGCGTTATGATGAAAACATGAAACACGACCGGTTTCGCAAACACAGACTTCGTGACGTTTGTGATCTCGCGAACCGCTTCCAGACAGCGGTGCGACAGGTTGTTACCAAGTCGACCGCCATAAAACGACTGCAATGTTTCATAGAATCTTTATAACTGGAGAGGCCCACGCATCCGGTCTAGGAAGATTGGGCGCCGCAGATTGGGCGCCGGGAACTTTGGGCGCCAGGAACTTTGGGCGCCGAGCACTTTGGGCGCCGGGAACTTTGGGCGCCGAGCATTTTGGCGCAAGGAGTTTTGGGCGTCGAGCATTTTGGGCGCCGGGAACTTTGGGCGCCGAGCATTTTGGGCGCCTGGAACTTTGGGCGCCGAGCACTTTGGGCGCCGGGAACTTTGGGCGCCGAGCATATTGTGCCCAGTATTCCCGGGGCCTAAAATGCTCGGCGCCCAATGTTCCCGGCGGCGAATTTTGAAACGCTCTCAATGCTTATGTTACGGTAGCTACTGGTTAGTTAACCACATGACAGCTAATGATCACGTGCTCCAATCAACTGCTTAGAACGGTAACCGGTTGATCATAGAACGCTGGGGTTAGTAACCGGTCGACCGGTGAGGTTCGTCGAACGCAAGGAATGCTTGCGTTCGCCGAGCTCAACTGGTAGCTACCGGTTTATCGATCACGTGACATCTAATGATCACGTGCTTCATATTAATACGGTAACCGGTTGATGATAGAACGCAGCGGTTAGCAACCGGTTACTCAGTGGTCGACCGGTTGGGATCGCCGAACAAAACCAATTACAGTAAAGTAAGACAAAACAACGTAAGCAGAAGCATAAATTTGTAAATTACAGCAGACACGTGTTTCGGCGTTACAGGGAACGCCTTTTTCAATGCAAAAAATAATGAGCTTCATTATTTTTTGGCTAGTGCATTCTTACACCCTTTGAACTTGTTCGTTTCCGTTTTTTTCCCTGACATTCATGGCATGCGAAAAATCCGGAAAACTTGCAGAAGGGGTTGATATTCATATTGTATTGTAATTAACTGTGAATTTGGAGCACTTCAGAAGTGATTGGTAGTTGGGGGAAAGGGTTCCAAACCTAACAACAATACAGACGTAAATTAAGATTCAGAAAAAACCCTACGAAAACGGAAATATTTCACAACACAAAAAACAGTAAATCGTGAAATTAAAACGAACTAAAACTTTAAACAGCAAGATTTCGCATTGCAATTTCTACCTCACAATTTAATGGGGCGGCTCTGTTTACATTTTACTCGGGGTTGCTTTAATGAATCCAGGTCACCATGCTGTTTAATAGAACGCGCTCGTTTTTATTTCTCATTTCTCCAATGTACTGTAATTGGTTTTGTTCGGTGATCCTAATCGGTCGACCACTGAGTAACCGGTACTAACCGCTGCGTGATCATTAGATGTCACGTGATCGATTAACCGGTAGCTACCAGTTGAGCTCGGCGAACGCAAGCATTCCTTGCGTTCGACGAACCTCACCGGTCGACCGGTTACTAACCGCAGCGTTCTATGATCAACCGGTTTCCGTTCTAAGCAGTTGATTGGAGCACGTGATCATTAGCTGTCACGTGGTTAACTAAACGGTAGCTACCGTAACGCAAGCATTGAGAGCGTTTCAAAATTTGCCGCCGGGAACATTGGGCGCCGAGCATTTTAGGCCCCGAGAATACTGGGCACAATATGCTCGGCGCCCAAAGTTCCCGGCGCCCAAAATGCTCGGCGCCCAAAGTTCCCGGCGCCCAAAGTGCTCGGCGCCCAAAGTTCCAGGCGCCCAAAATGCTCGGCGCCCAAAGTTCCCGGCGCCCAAAATGCTCGGCGCCCAAAGTTCCCGGCGCCCAATAGTCGGCGCCAGATTTGCGGCGCCCAATCTTCCCATTTCGGACGCATCAGCCATTTTGGAGCAGGCGTACAACAGGGAAAGCCACCTTTATTGGCAATTGTTCGCCAAACAGGGAACGAGAGGGTCCGGTCTAGGAAGATTGGGTTCCGCGGATTGGGCATTGTCGATTGGGCACCGGGAACTTTGGGCGCCGAGCATTTTGGGCGCCGACCATATTGTGCCCAATGTTCTGGGCACCCAATGTTCCAGTCGTCCAAAGTTCCCGGCGTCCAAAATACTGGACGCCCAAAGTGCCTGGCGCCCAATAATCCCGGTGCCCAATCTGCGTCGCCCAATCTTCTCATTTCGGGGTTTAAGGGTGTGGCTTTGCTCCCCCTGGCTTTGGGGGAGGGGGAGGGATTTTACTTTAATAAATTTTTGTTCGAAACTTTTAAACATTTAAAATAAATTTAAAATAATGTTTTAAGGCAAAAAAAGAAATCAATTCATGTTAAGCAAAGGGCAAATTGGGGCCTCAGTGGCCGAGCGGTCTAAGTGACTGCTTGACATTGGCACACTTGAGGCGGTGGGTTCGACTCCCACCCTCGCTCCGGTTGCACTTTCCCTTCTTTGTGATGTAAACTCCTTCATGTGTTGTTTATATGTCTAATAAAAAATATATCATGCGTAAGGGAGGCAAAGCACTCAGATTGTAGTCCTCATCAAAAACAAAACCTGTGCAATTAAGCACCTAAAGAAAAGAAAGAAAGTACAAATTGCAATCACGTAAGAACGTACACCACGAACAGTGGTGGATTGGCCCTGCGTGCCATTGGCCCGCGGGCCGGTGCATATATGGGCTGACTGATCACCCTCCCTCCACTGCGTACTCGAACATGTACCCCTTCCAACTTGTGCCACTTCGTTTTTTAATTGTATAAGTGCAAATTTTCGAATTTTGACGAATCCGAACGTTTTGAGGTGTGTGAGTCTATATTTCGACCATTTTTGGAAAATGTCTGCGTGTGTGTGTGTGTGTGTGCGTTTTACGTATGATGTGTGTAACCAGTTTTTGTGGCCACTCTACAGCAGTCGCATGAAATCGAATGAAATTTGGAACACTTATGTGCCCCTATATGAACTTGTGCCCATTTTTTTTTTGGCGTGAATTCTTCCAAGGGGGGAGGGAGGGCGAGCAATGGGACGTTTTTTGAGTTATGCGTGCCTGCTATTCCCCAAGAAGTAACTGGGCGGAATCAAACAAAACTTGGTCCATGCGTTACCCTTTAACAGGTACAGGTGCTGATTCAATTTTGGTGTCAATAGCTCAAATGGGGATTGAGCTATAGAATTTTTTTTTGTCGTCAATTGTGACTGCTGTATCTCAAGAAATAATGAACGGAATCAAACAGAAATTTATCGACAAGTAGCCCTTAGGGTATAAGAGCTGATTCTATTTTGGTGCCAATGGCTGAAAAGGGGGTGGCGCAATCGAACGTTCTTTTCATTCCATTGTGAATGCCATATCTCAAGAAGTAATGCTACGTTCTGGATGAAATTTGGAATAAATGTGAATTCATATGTAAACAGGCGTTGGTTCAACTTTGCTGCCCACCGCTCCATGGGGGGGGGGGGGAGGGCTGATTTTTTTTCTTTTTTTTTGTGAATAAAAATAGCTTTTTAAATGCAACAAATAAGAAAGTTAATCGTAATAGATTGTCGTCTGCGTATTTCGCGTGATTTGACCTGTTGGAAAATAAAATGACGAGATAATCGCGATGATTTAAACTTTTTAACTGTTGTCACCTTGTGTTTGTTAACAAGAAAATGTTTAATTATTTCAAGCAAGACTTTTAAAATAATTTTCAAATTTCATTCCTTGCTTTGCTTTTCAGATAAATCGGGAATGGGGATGGTCGTCAAGTTTTGGCGTATGTAATTTTATTTCTGTTGTGAATATCGCTTCCTCGTGAAGCATGGGGAGGGATCAGAATCATAACTACAAAACGACAAAACACATCACAAAAATTACTAAACTCATGTTCATGTCTATGAGCGCCAGCAACGGGTGCATTCTCTCCGTTGACTTTTAACAATAAAATAAAATTAATTAAACAAGGTCTACAAATACTTAGGAAAAATTACAAAATACATCAAGGGAAATATGGTTCACTTTCATGTTCTTGAGCACCGGTAGTGCGCTGCTTCAAGAGCACTTTCAACCCTTGGCTTTTAAAAATAAAATTAGTTGATTTTAAAAAGTAATATCTCTTTTAGACTTTTTTAATATTAAATTCCTTTTATTTATTTTTTACTTATTGCAAACTTTTCCTTTACTTTACTTATCTTTCTTCGCTGAATAGTTTCAACAAAGATAAAAATACAACTCACTATTCGCTTCAAAGAAGCCCAGTGGCTCTAACGCTTACCCCTTTCACGCCACAGGTCTGGGATCGATTCCGGATTGGGCTTGGTCGTCTCAGCCATTCATCCCTTCAGTTGGTTGATAAAAGGAGTACCAAGCGTGCTTGGGAACTAAACACTGGGGGTCCCACGTTAAAGGCTGACAACCTTACCGGAATATCTGCTCTTGCAGTGGCGATTTACTAGGGGTCGGGTGGGGCGACCGCTCCTTCCGTGACCGTCATTTTCTGAAACCAATGATATAGAATTGAAAGAATTACTATACATTCCACAATTCGCTTTAAATCAATTTTAGAAAGTTAGTGTAGTCGAGGATGGACAGCGTTATCCACTTTTTAATTTGAACCTAAGCTCGTCTCTTCGCCTTTTTTCGAATTTTGATAATTTTTATATTTCTATATGTGTTTTTAAACCGTACTTCAACCTACACTATACTGGTATGACAAGACATTGCTATGATTTAGAACAGTTGTTTCCAACTCTGGTGGGGATCACCCTCAAAGGTTCGATTTGACACTACAAGGGTATGAAAATTCGTTACATGCGATTAATATTTAAAAGACAGGATAAGGGGGGAGGGCATTTGTCTCCTTGCCACTCTACATGACGGGTCGGGGGGGGGGGGGATAGCTTTCACGGTTTTCAACCGCCACCCTCTTGAATAGACTGTAAATCTGCCCCTGTGCTCTTACACCCCACAGCCCTTAATCATAACCCGGATCTTTCTAAAAATATCGTAAAAAATTCGAGGAATATCTTCATTCCTATCCCCTATCTACCCCCTTTCAGAGTTTGCCAAATAAAACTTGAAATTGAACCTCTAAGACTTCAATTTTGAAAAATGCCAATAGAGCCCCCCCCCCCTAGACTCACCCAACAACAGAAATAAATTAAAACTGGTTTCTTAGGACATCATCAATTTCGCAAAATTTACGATGGAGAAATCCCGAATCCCCTATTCTCGATCTAGGAAGATTGGGCGCCTGGAACATTGGGCGCCGAGCACATTTTGCCAAATGTTCCCGGCGCGCAAAGTGCTCGCGCCCAAAATGCTCGGCGCCCAATCTTCCAATTTGGTTGTTGATGAACACGCGTCACTTGACATTACTTTTATTTTCGAGGTAGACTTTGCAAAGCCGGGCCACGCTGTCGCAGTAAAATAAATCAAATAATCTGTCTCCCTTAAAATTAAAGTGAGTTATTTCTAGTGAAATTCCAAACTGGGTTTTGCATATCCAAGCACTGATACACACTTCAAACTATCTTTCTTAACATTAAAGTAGCGCATTTTGTGGCAGTGAAACATGTATTAATATTTTCAAAAGACTTTTAAATCACGTAATTTGCCGCCCCTCAAATTAAACAGAATTTCTAATTGAATTTCGAACTATTTTTTGCATATTCAAGCACTGGTACAAACTCTAAATTATTTTTTTTAAAGTTAAAGCTGTTTTTCTTATAGCGCTGAAAGAAATATTAAAACTTTAAAAAAAAAAGTTTCAATTTCGAAATTTGCCGCCCCTGAACTGTCGCCCAGGTCGCCTACCCCATCAGGAGCCAGGCCCGTATCTACCAGTTTGTTGGCACTCTCATTATTCAATGAGATGACATCTGCTCAATTATTCACTAATTCAGCAGACTGATGAGATCTAATAAGAGCAAAACTTCAGTCTCTGGATATTTTAACAGTACTGGTCTGGTATGTTGCATGTAGATATATCTACAGTTCATGAATTATTAATGCATTGAGAATTTCCAAATCTTAACAAGCCAAGCATAAAACTTGAAGGAAAAAAGAGGACAAGATTATCACTAAAAACAATCAGAAAAGTAATGATTCAATGGTTGCGTTCGACGAGCTCGACCGAGAGCTACCGGTTAGTTAATCACGTGACAGCTTATGATCACGTGCTCCAATCAACCAATCAACTGCTTAGAATGGTAACCGCTGTGGTAACCGGTTGATCATAGAACTATCTGATTTACAGCGCCATCTACAGTTGATTTCCATTCCCAATTTTCATTTTTTTTGCCTTTCAAGCATTTGTTTGCGAAATAATTCTCAATAAACAAACCTGTTTAAAAAATAATATAATCAAGTAAATAAATTATACATTCATAAGAATTATGTTTTTGCATTCATACCAATGATTCCGTATAAACAGTTAGGCAACAAATTTTTCATTGTGGGCGTGGAGCTATGATGGTGTTTCCGTCGAATAACGTTATTATGTTATCTCCACATTGCTGACGACCAAACTTGTGGCAGTGTGCTGCCTACTTGGATTTTGTCCATTATCTACGGCTGAAAAAAAGCCATATTATTATATGTTTTGTTGTTGATTCGAGATATGAACTAAGAATGAGGCAATTTTGGAGAGGTGTTTCTGTAAGATTATGTTTTGGTATATTGTAGTACGAGAATGTATATTGTGCATCTGGCTGTCAGAGTCCTAATGACATTGTGCACGATTTTATGTTGGATGTCATGTTGCGCTTTTCTGGAGCATATGATTTCCAATTTTAGAATCTGATTTTTCCATAATTTAAATTGACAAATCTTTATTTTGGATTGTTCATCTGAAAAGCTTAAATTTTTTACTAAAATTTCAAAAATTAGTAAGCTGTCATTCATCGAAAAGTTGAGCGGCGCGTATGGTTTGCACTGAACTTATTTTTAATGTCAGCGAGATGCAACCCGTTTCTTTCAATCTGGTTATTTCAATAGTACAAGTATTAATAGTAATTTTTATTAATGCATATTAATTACTTATTGAATGTTAATTCTTTGCTTTATGCAGTGTGTTCAAGGATAAGGTTTTCTTTATCAAATGTAAACAAAATTTCGAGGGAGAGAGAAAATTGGTAACTAAATAGTTCTATAAAAATGAAACTATTCATGTCACACATTACTGTCTTTTTTTATGTGAAGTAATTTTTGTTAGTATCATCCTACACATCTTTCTGCAGGAGTTGCAAAATTGTTTGACAAGCAATCTGTTTAGAGGAAGAAAAATTGATTTTTAGTTTGAGCGGGAAAATAATGGTGTCCTTTCCTATATTTATTGGATTTCATTTGTGTCTTTCTAATTATGGATTTTTTTGTCATTGTCATTTATAAATTAGTCTTTTTAAAAAAGTTTTGTTTGTGCTTGGATGAAATAACTTGGATTAGTGACAGTTGGCTTAAAAGAAATTTTCATTATTAGGCTTAGTTCCTTTGTTCCTTCTATATTAAAGGAGAATAACATGAGTATTTTTATGCGAAAAAATTATAGAGATTTTCTTTGTTGTCATTTAGTATAAGTATGCGTGATGGCATATTTTGTGCATTAAGCCTCATTCCATCTATAAGCTAATTTCTCTACATTTAGCTAATGCATAAATATCTATTTTCTTTACCTTTCGACGCTCACAGGAGGAAATTAAACAAAATTTTAAACTTTTTACTGTGGCGTAGATC
The DNA here is from genome assembly GCF_026930045.1 of Uloborus diversus. Classification (NCBI taxonomy): domain Eukaryota; kingdom Metazoa; phylum Arthropoda; class Arachnida; order Araneae; family Uloboridae; genus Uloborus; species Uloborus diversus. The sequence continues at coordinate 24,201,441 of NC_072740.1, read as the reverse complement.
TACAGAAAATATTATTCAAATGCATAAAAAAGACTTTAAATCATGTAACTTGTCGCTATTACTATGAAAATCATAATTTCGCTTGAAATTCCTTTTTTCTTTCCATAAAATTAGTCATGGCAAGAACAGGGATCAAAGTCATCCTATATTTCCTATAAATCCTATATTTTTCAAACAAGGTCAAAAACCATCTTATATTTTCTATAAATCCTGTATTTCCAAAAAAAATCCTATATTTTTCAAACAAGGTCAAAAACCATCTTATATTTTCTATAAATCCTGTATTTCCAAAAAAAATCCTATATTTTGGAGTTGTTAAAATTATACCAAATTTTTTATAGTTGTATTGACATAAAAGGGAAAATATAAGAGGGTGTGAGATGGATACACCCTAATGTACATCAATAACGAAGATATTCCTAAGAATGTAGCAGATAATCTGTCAATAAATATTGGAATTTCATCTTTAACGGGAAGGATGAAAAGCTGCGCTACCCTAATTTGACCAAACTTGATAAGGCTGCCCTGACTTTCTCCCAAGTCCAAACTTCTGAGGAGAGAGCCTTGATGAAAGAATTGTAACTAGTGACAAACCAAGCATGAGTCAACACGATTGTTGCTCTCAGACTGATAAAAGACTTGGTAAAACACCCCGTGGAAAATATTGATGTAAATAAAATAAAAAATGATCCAGTTGTGCAAAGCAGCACACTTGAAATATAAAGAAGAGAAGAAAAAAAAAATCTGGGAAAAATAAGAATTAAAAATATAAAGCCTAATATCAAATGATGAAAAAAAAAATCTTTAGATAAACTGAAAGGATTTAAGGAAAGCATTACTTCAGCTCAGACAATGATAGATGAGAAGAATTCAAAATTAAAAATTAGGACTCAAATGTAAATTCATGATTGATATTGAGGCGGGATAAGCTGTAATAGACGCTGGTAATAAAAAATTTAAACGCTGCTCAGGAAGAGTCGAGCAGTTCTATATAATTTGTTGCTAAATCATTTTGATTTTTAATTAAAATAAATTGTCATTTCCCATAATATTATCATTGTTTTTATTTATTTTTTGCATGTAAGAAATTAAAATTTTTATATTCTGACAGTAAAGAATCAATAAGGTATGTCTAACAATTTTTGTATACATATTTTTTCATCAGTGGCACTAAAAGGTAAACTTTTTTATGATGTGTATGAAAAATTTAATCATTTTTTGGTGTCCTATAAATCCAAATTTTTTCAAAACGTATCCTATATTTTTTCGAAAATTGTCCTATATTTTGTCAGTTGGTCAGTTTGATCCCTGCAAGAAATTTTTTTGATTTAAAAAAAATTTAATACAGTGAAACCTGTGTAAGTTGACCACATGCGGTGCACTACTTTAGTGGTCAACTTAAACAGGTGGTCAGCTTATAGAGGTTGAATTACATGATACAGATCTAATTCTGTGCCTGAAAATGGCGGTCAACTTAGACAGGTGATCAACTTACAAGGGTGGTCAATTTTACAGGTTTTACTGTAGGACTTTTTGTAGGTGTATACATCTTTTGAAAACATCATGGCACAGAAATCCTGTGTTATAATCAGGGTCCAATTCACTTATTGTGATTCCCTAGGCCGAATCCTTTTCTCAGAGACCCCTTGAAGTCAAACTTTACAGTTTTAGCTATTAACTGAAACAATTTCAGCCATTTAGGGGGCCCCTAAAAAGCAAGTTTCAAGGCCATGGCCTAGTTGGCCTATTCGCAGGGTTGTAGTTTTGGCCTGACAAAACTCATTTTATCCATGCCACTGGCAAAAACTGGTTAAAACTGGATTTAACCACCATAGAGCTGGCCAACACTGTATTGTATAAAAACACACTAATATGTGTACACATACAGTTTGCATGCATAATATTGCACATTTTATTGCATGATTAAAAGAAATGGGATGTACATTTATCATAATTGGAATAATTTTTAAAACTGATTTATTGATTGACTGCAGCTTTAATATTAAAAATTATTCATAACGAAGACAAAGAACCCTCATTTATTAGGGAAACTAATAGTTATTCTTCACAAAACTTAAAACATGTTTTCAATGTATTAAAAGATTAGTTTTTACATGTATTAAAAAATTAGTTATAAGTTAACTTTGATAAATTTTGAAATTAATTTTGTGTGCATAGAACTATGAAACAATTAGGTATATATTGTGCTATTTAGACTGTTTAAAACTTATTTTTAAGATGAGGTGACTAACCTTTTGGAATATTCTGTCATTTATTACTTGCATAGGGTGTAAAATGAACTGCTTACTTAAATAATGAGTAGTGACTGATTATGGGATTGATGTTTCTTTTAATTGTATACTCATTAATTTTGATTTTAAACTTTATTATTTCTTATATCCACATCCAATGGCCAAAACTAGATCAAACTAATTTTATCCAAGCCGGTTTTAACTGGTTTTATCCATGGTTAAAACTACCACTGGCCGAAACTCTAACAACCCTGCTATTCAGTAATCAGGCCCTGGTTATAATCTTGTTTACTGATGAAAGAAATATCTTTTTGCTGGAAATTCAGAAATGTTCAGTTGGATCAAATAACATGCGCAGTAATGTTTTATTATTTTTTTGAAAGCCTTTTTATTACAAATTTGGTGTAAAATATTTCTAGCATTTTTAATGCTAGAAGTGTGGGAGTTACGGTATAAAGCAGTGGCATGAGATGAAATAGTCTTAAGCTATAAAATATTTTCTAACATTAGAAAAAAAAATTATAAATTAAACGTGAAATAAAAAGAGTAATTAGGTTGTATGATATAGTGTAAGAAATATAAAAACTCTGTTGGTTGAAGATATTGGAATATTTGGAAATGTACATGAAAGAATCGGAGGTTAGTGTTTTGTCTCGGATATGTTTTATTATTGGTTTCGAAAAGGATGTTGACAAACTTAATTTTCTGAATGCTGCTTGAATTTGCACTTGTACTTAGAGTTAAGTAAAGGGAGTTATATATGATGCCGACTGGTTAAGGTTAAAATTTGTCATTGTCACCTGGTAGCTAAATTAAAAAGAATGGGTTCTGAAAATTCTTTTGGTGGTTGTCACTTTGATAATCTTCTTTTTTCCATTCTGGAATAAATAACTTTCTGTAATATATATATTTGGATAAAGAGCTCCTTTTCTGCTAATGTCATTGAAAATTATTTAAAATTGCATTTTTGGAACTTTGATATAGGAAAGTATCTAAGGAAAGTTCCCGTGTCTCGGTTCAGGGAGGGGGCACTCGCCCCCACCTCCCCATTGTATCCATCCTTGCACACAATCTAAACATTTGTGTGCCTTGTAATTACGTTACTAACAAAAAATTTAAGAAAAGTGTAATATGCAGTTGGATCATTATACAAAAAACATAGGTTTTTGAAGTCGTAGTTCATGAAAGAAAAAAATGGAATTTTTTTAAAAAGTTACTTTATATTCCTTTTAGGCACCTTTGTACTCTCACATAGTTAGTCACATTCTTTATTGATTATTTTGTAACTTTGTTTTGTAGTTAAAATTTTGGATGTGAACAGATGGTAACAGATAGTAAATATATATTTTAAATGTTATTTTTAAACTTTTCATTTAAATAAACATTGCATCTTGTACAAGGAACACGATTTGAACTGACTAAAATGTACACATCCTTCTTAAAATGGATTTTTAAAGAAAGTTGTATGCTCCATTTCTGATTATATCATATCCTCATTCATATCCTCCATTACATCTATGCTGTAATGGAGGATACAAATACCTATGTTTTGCTATGATCATTATGTTGATTTAGGGTTAACACAACATGTTTAGAATTTACTTAAAAAAAAGTGATTCAATTTTAACTATAAAAAATTTTTTGTACACAAATAATTCTTTCCTTTTTAACTTAAGAACAGAGGATACACAAAGTTAAGGACCTATTTGACTTCAAAGAGAATAATGTTAAAATTCTTTCACACTAAGTTCTTTAGCTTCACTATGAAAATAGAAGTTGAAAAGAGCTAACTTATGATTCTAAACCTCTGTAATGAGCTGCCAGTACTGCCGTCTATAGGAAATTCTATTACTTTAATCAAATCCTGAGGATACAAGAAATACTGTGACAGTGATTCAAAATATTATGAATGCTATATATATTTTTATTTTACAACATAATTCTTTTAACCTATTAAAAAAACATCAAATGATTTAAATTTCACTATTAAGTCTGTTTTATTTTTTTGTGTTGAGTAAATAAATGAAAAAGTACATGGGAAGAAATTTGTTGAGACATGTAACGGAGGCATACAAGTATCCCTCCGTTCAGTGAAAAAACATTTAAAAATTTTTATAACACCATTAATTTGTATTGATCAATTTCAAAATTTGTTATACTTTTCTAAATCTCATTAAAAAGTGCTTAAAAACAAATATTTTTGAAACTAACCCCCCTGGGCCTAAAAAAGCTCGTTTTTGTGGAATGAACCCCCCCCCCCCCACACACAGTTGGGTAAATACAGAAATAGTTTTTTGAGGGGCACTATAGACTAAGAATCCCTCCCTCGTACAAGTTTTCATAAAAGTTCTTATTCTTTAAAAATATTTTTTATAATCCCTTAAAACAAATTAATCTGCTTTTAGGGGAGGGAGCGGGGTTTGCAGTTTCAGAAAAGTGATTTTTTTTTGTTCTGTTTTGTAATTAAACATTTCAAATATATGTTTCAAAATTTCAAGTCGTTTATTGCAAAATTCTCAAATTTATTAAGTGTTCAGTCTCTGCTCCTTCAAACTAGCTCCGACAGTTACCAACGCTCAGAATATCAGTGCTGCTTGCTTGGATTTAGTTAAATATAATATAAATAATGAAAAAAGAAAAGGCTGAAGAATTCAAAGCTGCTACTGAGATTGTCTTCTATGGAGCTGCAATTGATGCCTTTTATCTTTTAAAACTTTAAACAAGTTTTTCTCAAAACCATTTTTTCAAAGTGTGTTCACTCCCAATTTAAAACCAATTGACTGATCCATTTCAAATTTTGTATGCATATTCTGCATATAAAAAACCTCCCTCTACATTGAGTTTAGGTTTCTTTTAATGCGGTTTGCAATAACAAAATAGCGGAATTTTTCGTAAAAAATAGCGCTTTTTACTTCAAATAACCGCCAAAAATTTATGTCAAACAAAAAAAGATCGGAAAACATAAGGAGGAGGGTTAATTAATGCTTTGACTAAATTCAAATATAATTTGACTTCAGATCAATGTCAGCTGAGATACAGTCAACACTGCAAGTATCATCTTTTTTCCAAAGGTGCTCTGTGAAAAGCTCTGACACCGGCTTGTCTGTGGATATTTTTGGATCAAAAATTTATAGAATGTTCTTAAAACCATACGTAATAATGCAAAAAAGGTTTTAATAAATTTAATCAAACCATTTTCTAAAAAAATATTAAAAAAGGGAATTTTTTGACGCTGAAGACCCTACCCCCTCTCCCCCTTAAAGTACGGAAATATAAATGTTCTAATTTACTTTGAGTGTGGATGTAAAATATAGTGCTGTATTTATGTATGGGCTCATTGGGCCCAGGGTGGCAGTATTGTAAGGACAGCACATTTTTTATATAAAAAAAGTAAACTTTCCGTCCAAAAGAATGAGGCCTTGTTATTTCTTTATTTAGAACATTTTTGAATTCCCAATGGATCATTCCTCGTCAAATCGCCGTGCCATCCTGTCTCAGATTTTGTCCGTTTTTTTCTTATGTGATGAAAGGATTTTTGTGAGTTAAGCTCAAAATAATATTTTTAGATTCTTTGAATGAAAACTAAGTTTTGGGGAATGTTTCAAAAATTTGATTTTTGATAACTTTTTGGAGTTTCTTTTTGGTTTAAATTTAGAAAAATGTTTCTAATTTCCTTATTTTTTAATAAATTAAGCTGAATTAGGCATCAATTTCAAACTAATACTTTTCTCTTTCAGTATAAGTAGAGTAGTTTCAGTATAGTAGTGTTGCCACTCTTTATCTAAATTCGTTTTTCATGCTTTTTCAATTGGGGGATTTAATAAGTCATATTTCCGGAGGACCAACTAATATCTGCATCAATATTTAAATCATTCTCTTGCTATGTAGAAAAAATTAGAATGTTTTTTGTAGTTTTGAAATTAAAAAAAAAAGTTTGTTTTCCAGAGCAGAGGTTCCAAAACTTCAGAACTCTGCGGACCCCCTCCGGAAAATTACAAACTTCGTGGACCCTTCCCCCCGGCACGACCAAAAAAAATAAAGATTTGCCACAGTTAAATCTTTTTTTTCTTTTCTAATATATTTTTACGCATTTTTCCCTTTAAATTTATTTATTCATTATTCTGCATATTTTTCAGAGCTCTTGTCAGGTTTTCATTCTTACCTTATTTTAAGTTATAGAAGTAAAATTCTATTTGAAATTCAATTAAGAATAAAAATGTTTTACTTGAAGGGGGGGGGGGTGTAATATTCTATACAGCCTTTTTAAGCTTAAAGTTTGAAAACTTTTCAGAACAGTTAATGCTGGAATATCAAAGAATAAAAATTTATTTGTATCAATCATAAATCGTTGAAAAGTTGTTCACTTTGGAAAACAATTGAGCACAAGAACCTCAGTTTCAGACTTGACAAAAAAAAAAAAAAAAACTTTTGATTGAAAATATACTAAATATGAAGAATAATAAGAATAGTTTGAAAAACATTTATAATAGCATTTTCTTTGACATTAAAAGCCGAGAAAAAAAGAAAAATATATGTGTGAAGAGAATATATTGAAAAGTTTTCATAACATGAACTTATTTGAATTGCGTAACAGTGTAACACCTGACAACGATCTTCTACACTTACATTACTAACCTAGTTCAACTCTCAATTTCCCCAAGGAAGATTATTTTTGCTAATTAAAGCATATTTTGAAGTCTGTATGAAACTTATTTTAAAATTGCTAAACATTTCTCATTTGCACATCCGTTGATACAAAAGAATTGTGTTCCATCTGCCATCTTTTTCAAGAGCTCAAGCAGAAGGTATTCAAGGAAACTTTAAGTTGTTCTGCAATGAAGAAAAACGTGTAAGATAATTTTTTTAATTGAGTTAAGAAGTAAAGTACCTTTTAAAAATAAATGCAGTCTGCATAAGCGACATGGGCAGATTTATGGGGGGCGAAGGGGGGCAATGCCCCCCCAGTCTTGGGAGGACTTTATACATAGAAGCAATAAACCTTCCAAAATCTTAAAAGAAAAAAATCATGATTTTTTATCTTTTTTGAATAGTTCAGAAGCGAAAATGCAGAGAATAGCGACTGTCCTTTTCTGGGGGGGAGTAGGGGAGAGAAATCTGTACAATATATTACAAGTAGTAAAGCGGTCACTGGGATGCTGAAATGTGTTGAAAACGACTACTTTGAACTGAAAGCTATTAGGGCAAGTATATAAGTGAAAATATCGACTGAACGAGCTATGTATTCAGCTGCAATACTTAAAATAATCAAGGATTATTTCAACAAATTAGAAACTGAAACAAAGATTTAAAAAAAGCGGATTTGCCTATAAACTAAACAAGCTATATAGCTTAGGACACCCGCTTTGTTGAAGGCCACCAACTCAAGAAAATTTCACGATTTGTTCCTTACCAAAAAAAAAAGGAAGGACTTGAAAAATAAATTTCATTTTAAAGTGCTTGAAAACCCTAAAAATTTTGGAAAAGTACGGATACAAACCATAAATTTAAACATTTATAGCAAATAAGAGGGGGTAGAGGAATAAATGCCAAAATATGTTAAATTCAATTCCTCGCCTCATCCTGCATCAAAAATTTAAAAATCATGGTTCTCACGTTTTTGTAACATAGTACTTGAGATGAATTTTTGTGACTAACATGTTTCACATCTTGCTGTTTATTTAATCCCAAATGCAGTGCAGTATTTTGGAAATTCTTTTGTATTGCTTGCTTCTATCTTACTTATGCTGCATATTGTTAATCGGTTCAGCATGGGGAAAAAAACACCACCTCTTTTCGTTTTCTGCACTGCTTGTAATTAAATAATTTTAATTGTTCTCAAGTCCTTGAAACGGATTAGATGAGTCTTTGAAATTCCTAAGCAAAGGGTGTTTCAATTTAATTTCTTATCAAGTGTATAAATTATGAATTGTCAAAATGGGCATTATGGTACTCTCCTATTACCTATTTTCTAAATCTGTACACCATTTTTTTAAAAACATGCTCAAAAAAAAAATCCTGCCCCCCCCCCCCCCTTAGGAACTCAGTCCTAAATCCACCTATGATAAGCGAATTCTTTTCATTTAACATTTTATAATCAACGAAAGCTGTGCCAATTCATTTTCAAAGCACAAGAATGATGTGTATAATGTGGGCACATCAAATTGTGTTTGCATTATTAAATTAGTGTAAATAATTGCTTTTACTCATACCAGGTACAAAATTATGCAGGGGAAGAGGGGCACATGTAAACATTTTTTTTTCATTTCTTAATTTCTCAAAAAATATTATCAATTGCTCAAAGCAAAAGAGCCCCCATGACTGAATAGTCTTTTCTTTGTTCCCTGGAACTTTTTCGGATTTTTGAAAGATATATTTCTTTACTTCATGGAATATTTTAAAAATGTCTTCATTTGTTCACATGTACCCCAAAATGGGGGCACATGTGAACAAGCCTAGTGCACATATGAACAGGATTGAAAAATGCGGGACAAATCGCATTTCAAAGAAACTCTTTAATATAAAACATGTATTTGGATAAATATCAAGAAAAGTGCTAATTTAAGTCCCAGATGAATTTCTGAAGCACTTTCAATCAAAAACCAGAATAAAATTTATCTTATAGTGAACTTCATTGCACATGCAATCCATGACAAAATTTTGAGGTTTTACTTTAATATGACTCTGGAACTTTTTTAGTTCTTCCAAAATCATGTTGGTAACTGTTGCACATTGGAATCGCAAGTTTCAAAAAAAATCTTGTGCATTATAAAACATTGCAGCAAAAACAAATATAAAATGAAGTAACTGTTTTATGTTTGTCTATCGAAATTGACTCTTGTGTTTTAGAAAAAAAGAATTTACATGTGTAAAAAAAGCAATTTATACCTGTCCCAAATTTTCATATCATGTCTGGAGTGCAAACTTCCGGAATTGTTATTTCTAGTGAGAAATATTTATTTGGCTCAAACGGACTGCGTGGGATGAAGCCTTTTATGTGATGTATAAGTTCCATTCAAAAGTTTTCTCTTCAGTTGTGTTGAATTACAGGTAGAGTTTTCCAATTTTTACTTTTCTGTTTCTACCAAATGAAGCGTCATTTTGGTAGGGCAAATTAAAACTGAAAGTAAATTAATTTCTCAAACTATTTTTGCATAATTGAAAATAATTTTTCTGCAATGAAAATAAAGCTTTTTAATTACAAATCTTTAATTGGCGATGTTCAGCTATCAATAATTCGAAAATTTGTCATGTCGGCAGCACACAAGTAGAAACCATTTGTTACTGAACTGATGCATGCATTACCAATGTTTTTCACAATGCTTTCTTTGTGTAATGAATTTGTCATAATGACTATTTCATGATTGAAAAGTAGTTTAATTTCTTAATATGTTTCTGAAACATTATTTTCTTCCAAAAATTCGAGTTCTCTAACAATTTTTTTCTTAGTGTTTTCACCCTCTTTTCTTTCACATAAACATTAAGACCTTCATAACTGCTGCCACAAAAGCTACAATTTTGTTTTAAAAAAGTAAATCTGTTAACTTGTGCAAATCTACCTCCCTCCCTTCCAAACTTTGATAGTCTTGAATTAGTTTTGTTTTTTAAGCTTGTTTTAAGATTTTTTTTTTAAATTTTCATTTTAAAAGCTACTGACTTATGTGTTATTTTTTCCTCTATCTATTATTAATAATTTCAGTTTCTTAAATTATTTTTAAGTTGAAATTTTCAACGTGAGATGTTATGATTGTATAATTTAATAAAAATGGATATAAATTAAAATTTCTGTAAAAGTTACATATTTTCTACATATTTATATTATGATACTCTTTTAAATTGCATAGGTCCATCATGTCGATTAAGTATAAAATTTGTAATATTTGTCAGATCTGTAACTATCGCATCAAATACAAACCCCCCTAAGATGGAGTTAAATGTTCACTTTGACCTTGCCCTTAATTTTTAAAAAAGTCTAACAGATGTGTAGTTAAACTACCAATATTAACTTTAATTTGTGAGTATTTTTAAAGATTGAAAATATCCATAATCAAATTGGCACTTTTCCTGATATTCACCCATATACCCATTACATAGAAGGGTTTGTAGCCTACACTGTGTCAGTTTAAATTGTTCAGTAACTCAAAAAGAAAATATTTTTTCTGAGTTCTCTCTGCTAACTGACAAATTTTAAAGTTTTGTAGCATGTTCTAATCACTGGATCGACAAGAAAAGAAACGTATAAGACTAAACAATATAAAGAATATTTTATTATGTAAAGTTTATTCTTGTTACAGAATATGATGATGAATTTTAAAATTATTTTTAACTTTAGTTTTTAGTTAAAGGAAAATATTTTCTTTTTTTTCCTAGTGAAAATTAAAAACACTATATTCTAGGCCAACTATTTAGTAACTAAAGAATTAAAAAAATTAAAAATAGTAAAATAAGCAAATAATAAGGGACAATAAATTTACCTGCTGATTGTACTATAACAATTATAAATCTTTACACCTTTTTTTAACTTATAATAACTACATTAATATTATATTACAGGGAGGATATAGATAAGAACTGTTCACGTGTGCCCATAAGTGTTGTGTTCACAAGTGCACCTGTCATGTACCTTAGAACTAATTTTCAAAAATAAATACTTCTTAATTTAATCAAAAAATTTAAACATTGTCATAAATTTACTTGAATGTTCATATAATGGTTTGCAATAGTTAATTTTAGCTTATTAGTTAGCTTAACTCTCTGATGGTTTTGAACGTCTTATCACGTCCTACCTAGCATGTTTAAAAAGCATTTTACACTTATTTTTCTGATGTTAAATGTTTGTTGTCAAACGATCCAATGCGCAGGGCAATAACTTGGCATTGATAGAAGGTAGGTAGGGCACTTGATTTACATGGCAAGTTACTCAATAAAAATGTTTCATGGGAAAGAATTTCACACATCTTACTCATGACCCAGGACCGTCAGAGGGTTAAAATGTTTTTAGGTGAAGAAGAGAGTGATAAAATTACATAAGCATTTGCTAAAATAAACTCACCGCAGGAATATAAATTGGCTAATTGCTCTAAAAGTTTGGTCAAGAAGTAGAACTGGTATTGATATTATTTGAGAATTTTTCCAGATTTTTTGCTTGACATTATCCTAGTAAAACATACCATGTTCACATTTGCTACCCTTCCCGTACTTCTTACCAATTTTTTTTTCAATCGGTCCTCAAAGTTGTCATATTAAATCAATTTTCTGGCAGTGAGTATGAACTAGATTATTTAGGTAATAACGAAACAATTGCAAAGCTGAATGAAGTTTCTGAGCTTGTCATAATTTTGCCATTATAGTTTAAAAACAACCTGTTTTTGTACTAGCAACTAGCAGTTTACATTCTTTTCATAAAGCGAGCAACACAGTTTGTAGGTCATATTACACATCATTCTTTTAATGCTTTGAAAGTGGATCAATACATAACTGTCATCGATTATAAAACACTAAATGGAAAGTATACTTACGGCCAATTGCATTTATTTTCAAGATTTACTATAGTACATCTTAATTCAATTAAATGTTATTTTAGATTTTTTCTTAATTGCAGAACAACCTAAAGTTTCCTTCAATTCCTTCTGTATGTGCTGATGTAGGGGAGGGTGGGGCAAGATGAGATACTTAACCGAAAAACAGTTGTGGGGGCAAATTAAACTCATAAATCAATTAGAAAACTATATCATTATTATCTCTCAAGTAGTATAAAAGTATAAAATTTGACTCAATATCCTATTTTCAACAGAAAATTTTTGACTCATGTTTAAATTAGATGAGTCAAAATCCCATCTTACCCTACCAGGTGGGGTAAGATGAGATTCAATGTTTGCCATACGTCATAAAGATGAGCAGCTTCATCGTCCTCATCCTCCTCTCCTGCACACGATCAATGGGCCTATTTCTTGCGTTCGCAGCACCTAATAAATCCTTCTTTCGATTGGGAACATATAAATGTCCACATTAAAGCATTCGACATCAGAAGGCTCAGACGATGATGAAGACTCGAATGGTTTCCCTTTATGTACAGTTTTTTGTTTTTAATTTTCCAGTCTGTATTCTTTTGTTTTTATCTTTTGGCTGACCAACTTTCATTGCTGTACAAGTTGATGGGGTAAATGAAAAAATGTCATCCAAATCCCTTTTTCACGTTTTGTTTCTTTTTTTCCTCGATTTTCTCTTCCTGCTTATATTTTTCCATTTTCTTCTCTTCTCTCTGCTTAGATTTTTTTATTTCCATCCGTTAATTTTGAGCCTTCACTACAGAAAGTTCCTTTCTTTTAGTCCGCAAGAAAGTCTCCTTCTTCCAAAGAAAAATTAGTTTTCATGGGGCCCAAAGGCTTAACTAAATCTAAACTTGTGGTTTCATTATTTGAATAAATATTTTCAGTTGTCGAAACCGTAAGAACACCTCTGTCCAATTGCTGTTTTCTTAGCTTCTTTCACTTTTCTATGAAGTGTAGGCCGTGGTTATTATAAGTTCGGGATGCTTTCTGAAATCCCATTTCTCCACTCACTATGCATTCAATAGCATGTTGCATCGATTTTAGTTACCAAATTCCCATATTCGTCTTTCTTTTCACTATCTTAAGAAATCTCAAAAGAATAAAAAACAAATCGCAATACATGTGGGGTAAGATGAGATAGTATTCCGTCATGCCCCTCGTATAATATCTCGTCTTGCCCCACTGACGCCATTTGGCGTGTTCACTGTCGACCCAAGTTCAGGTTATAAATAAAATTACATTAAATCACTGTAAATTTATCCTTTAGAGTTGTGGATTACGATTATAGGAGAGTACAAACGATTAGTAAAATCGTACTCACCAAACTACACTTGGAAAGGTGTTCCAACAAAATAAGAGCAGGGCGAAACGCACGAAAATTAAGAGAAAAACTTTATGCACTGCAAATGCAGTGCACAACCTGGTTGATTCGACCAATGTGATTTCTACTTCTCCCAACGCAACTACTTGACTACTTTTCCACTAGATAATAGCACCCACCTTGCTAGGAGTTTCAATATTTCATCTTACTCTGATATTCTATCTTGCCCCACCTTCCCCTAGGGGTCTCTTTAAAAAGATGGCAGATGGAGCATATTTTCTTTTTTTCAAAAAAGGAAAACCAGAACTTCTGTCAATTTTGAAATAAGTTTCAAAGAGATTTTAAAATATACTTTGATAGGCGAAATTAATCTTCCTTGGAGAAATCTAGAGTTGGACTCTATTAATAATGTAAAAGTAGACGATCCTTGTCAGGTGTTACACAATCCAAACATGTTCACATTATGAAAACTTTTCAATAGTAATTCAAATTGATTATTATATATTTTTTTTTACTTTTGAGGGGGGGGGGGAGGGTTTTACAATTTCAAAAAAGTGATTTTTTTTCTTTTTGTTTCATCTTAAAGTTAAACATTTCAAAAATATTTTTGCAAAATTTCTAGTTGTTTTGAGCGAAATTCTAAAAGCTATCAAGTATTCAGTCTCCGCTCCGACAAACTAGCTCCGACAGTTACCAAAGAATGCAGCTGTCAGAACAGCTGCGGACACTTGGATTATTCTGCTTGCTTAGGATTAGCGAAATACATAGGCGGATTTAGGACCGAGTTCCTCAGGATTTTTTTTAGCAACATTTTAAATTGTCCCCCCTCCCCCCCATGTTTTTGGTCTGTTTTCCTGCGATGCATAAGGCCATGGTTTTACTCTTTTTTCCTTTGGTGTGTCGTTTTCATTAATACGTGTTTTCTTGCTGTCCTTTTTGAATTGACCTTAAGAGAGGTGACTGGTATCAAGAGAGTGACGCAAGGCTCCCTTTTAAGTGGGATAAAGAATATCTCCAAATTTAGGGGGTCCGGGGGTTTCTTCCTCGGTGGAAATTTTATAAAATGGATGTAAAGTTGTGCATTTTGAAGCCTAATAATGATTAACTGGAAACACAAAAATCTCGGGGAAAAAAGACAATTTTTTTTATTTTTAAAGTTTTGATTTAAATGTGCTTTGTGATGTAAGTTAATACTTTAAAAGAAATGCTGTACAGGATTAGAAAATATGTAACATGAGAGTAACATACTACTTATTAGAACAAATCATAATTTATACACTTGATAAGAAATAAAATCGAAGCACACTTTGCTTAGGAGTTTCAAAGACTTGTCTAATTATTTTCAAGGTTTGGTTGGTTAGATTGGATGTTTTAGCCCAAGAGCCCTAGTAGGTTATACTGTGCCAATTTTTTTCAAGGATTTTAGAACATTTAATAATTTAAGGCACTTCATTTGCACTTTCCAATCTCTGAAATTAAGCACTAGATTATACAGCTGTACAGTATTATTCAAACTTTGGGGGGGAAAAAAACGAAAAAGAAAAAAAAATAATTTGAATTTTGTCATCTTAAATTCAAATTATGTTTTTCGCAATCACGAGTGTGTGTGTGTGTGTATATGTAAGCATGTGTGTGGAGGGTATGTGTGTGTAGGCATGTGTGTCTGCAGGCATGAGTGTGTGGGTAGTTGCGTGTATGTGTGTGGGGGGTATGTGTATGTGTGTGTAGGCATATGTGTTTGTGTCTGTGTGCAGGCATGAATGTGTGGGTAGTTGTGTGTATGTGTGTGTGTATGTGTATGTGTGTAGGTATATATATGTATATGTGTGTAGGTGCGTGTATGTATGCGTGTAAGTGTAGGATATTGACGAAATGTGGAGACGGTTTTCGCTAGAGGTGCAGCATCGTGAGGACCGGGTCGACGGTGATGCTGCGGAGGGTGGCGGTGGGAAAAATGATAGGACATCAAAAACAGTCAAATGAAAGCAATAAGCAATCATGATTGCTCAAAAAACAGCTATTTTAAGTTTAAAAGAAAAAATAAACTATAGAATTCTCTCATTACAACAACCTTATTTTTAAATTATAAGCAGTGCAGAAAACAAAAAGGAATAGAGGTAGTGTATCATTTTTTCCGGGTTTAACGGATTAACAATAAGCAGTAGAAGCAAGATAAAAGCAATCAATACAAAAGAATTTCCAAAATACTGCATTCGGGATTAAATAAAAAGCAAGATATGAAACATGTGAGTCACAAAAATTTATTTCAAGTAATATGTTACTTACGTAAGAACAATGATTTTTACACTTTTGATGCACGATGTAGCAAGGAGCTAAATTTGACATATTTTGGCATTCCTCCCCCTACCATTTGTTAGAAATTTAAAATTTAAGGTTTGTAGCCACGCTTTTCCAAATATCCAAGGTTTTCAAGCACTTGAAGATGAAATTAGTTTTTTCAAGCACTTTCCATTTTTCAAGGAACAAATCATGCAATTTTTTATGAGTTACGGACCCACTTCAAAGCAATGGCTCGAAGCTATAGCTTGTTTATCTTATAGGCAAATCCGGCCCTATTACCTGCAGATTTTTGCAATTTTTACAAAAGTTCATCAGTTTTTACGGTTAAAGGATTTTTACAATTTTACCAATCTGAACGTGTGAATCCAGAAGGTTCTTCAAAATCTTTCGTCTGTAACAACACAAAATATCTAGTTTTTGAAATCACGCAAATTGAAAATAAACATTCTGAAAAGAAAGAAAACAAATCATAACGAGCAGATCGTTCTGTTAGCGCAAATGGGGGAGGGGTGTTCCCTTTGTTTTAGGTTCTAATTTAAAAATAATCGTCAATTATTATAAGTGTTGCAGCTAAATGCATAGCTCGTTTTGACTATATTTTCATTTGTATACTTGCCCAAATGGTTTTCAGTCCAAAATAGTGAATTTAGGTATATTTCAGCACCCCAGTGACAGCTGTACTATTTGTATTTAATGTTTTTTTTTTCTTTTCTCCCATCAGAAAAGGATATTCACTATCCTTTTCATTTTCATTGAACTATTCAAAAAAAGAAAAAAATAATGGTTTTTTGTTTTAAGATTTTGGAAGATGTGTTGTTACTATTTAAAGTCCTCCCAAAACTGGGAGGCATTGCCCCTATGGCCCCCTCCTATAAATTCACCCATGCCCTTTTGAACTAGTCAAAAAGGAAAAAAATTATATTAAAATTTTTTTGGAAAATGTGTTGTTACTACATAAAGTCCTCCCAAAACTGGGGGGGCATTGCCCCCCTCTGCCCCCCCATAAATCCGCCCATGGCGAAATATAAATAAATAATGAAAAAAGAATAGACTGAGGAGATCGAAACTGCTACAGGGACTGTACTCTATGGAACTGGAATTGATGCTTTTTAGCTTCTAAAACTTTAAAAAAGTGGTTTTGAGAAAAACTCATTTAAAGTCTGTGTTCACTCTTCTTTTTAAAACCAATTGACTGATTCATTTCAAATTTACTACATACATTCTGCATAGAGAAAACCTCGCCCTACATTGAGTTTGAGTTTTTTTTTTTAATTAACAAAATAGTGGAATTTTTCGTAAAAAATAGCACTTTTAACTTCAAATGGCAGCTAAAAATTTTAAAGTCAAACAAAAAAAGATCTGAGAATGTAGGTTGAAGGATTAATTAATACTTTGACTAAATTCAGATACAATTTGATTTCAGATAAATGTCAACTGAGATACAGTGAATACCGCAAATCATCTTTCTCCAAAGGTGCTCTGGGAAAAGCTGTCACCAGCTTGTCTGTGGATATTTTTTGATAACAAGTTTATAGAATATTCTTAAAACCATGACTAATAATACATAAAAGGTTTTAATCAGTTTAACCAAACCATTTTCTTAAAAGAAATAGTAAAAAAGGCATATTTTGTGACGTAGAATCCCCCCCAACTTCCAAATGTCAAAAAAAAAAAAAAAAAAAAAAAAAAAAAACAAAATAAAGCCACTAGAAAAGTTTTTTTAACTATTCTTAGTATTATTCTTAATTAGTATATTTTCAAAAGTTTTTTTCGTTTTTTTGTCACGTCTGAAACGGAGGTGTTTGCGCAATTCCTTTCCAAAATGAACAACTTCCTAACAATTTACAAATACAAAAGTGGCGACCAGCAACAGGCTCTAGGCCCAGCTAGACTGGTCCTAGTTAATTTACAATCCCCAGTGAAGATCAATGGCCCTCTTAAAACTATCTACTCCCTTGCTCATTACCACCTTTTCCGGTAAACTGTTCCAAGGTTCCACTACCCTGCTAAAATAATAATTTTTCCTAACATCCATGTTAGCCTGAGATTTAAATAGCTTAAAACAATGACCCCTTGTCCTGTTTTCAGTGCTAAACTTCAGCCCTGTAACATCTTTCATTTTAATAAATTTAAACAACTGAATCATGTCCCCTCGGTCTCCTCTTTGCTCAAGACTGTACATTTTTAGCCTTCTAAGCCTGGAATCATAGTCGAAGTGAGAAAGTCCATTTATTAGCCTTGTAGCTCGCCTTTGAACCCTTTCCAATACATTAATGTCTTTCTTAAGATAAGGAGACCAAAACTGAACATTAGGGCTTACTGTATATATAGTATATGTAATATTGATCTGTATCAACTTACGATTGATACAGATCAATATTATTTTTTGATATTTCAGAATTAATTGTTATGAAAAGTTTTTGAACTTTTTTAAGCTCAAAAAAGCTTTAAAGTATAGAAAACTTGTATTTGAAGTAAATTCTCTCTGCAAAACAAACTTTTTTTTTAATTCCAAAACAACAGAAAACGCTCTTCTAATTTTTTCTACATAGCAAGGGAATGATTTAAATGTACTCCAAAAAGAATTTGATGCAGATATTAGTTTGTTCTCCGGAGACATGACTTATTAAATCTCGCAATTGAAAAAGCATAAAAACTGATTTTAGATTAGGAATGGCAGCACTCTACTATTCACAGAATACTTTCTGTTATTTATATTAAAAGAGAAGTATTAGCTTTAAATTGATACGTAATTCAGCATAATTGGTAAAAAAAATAAATTAGAGACATTTTTCTAATTCATGTCAAAGAGGCAACTCTGAAAAGTGATCAAAAATTGATTTTTTGAAATAATTCTCCTAAGCTTAGTTTTTTTTTTTTTTTTGAAAGGAAGTAAAAAAAATAATTTGAGCTTATTTCTCAGATATTTTTCCATAAAAAAATTATGGGCAAAATCTGAGACATGACAGCATATGGCATTAGGCGATTTAACGTGAAATGAGCCTAATGCAATTAAAAAGGCAGGATGTCTATGTAGTTGTTAATGCCTCATATAAGGAATTGAATAAAAATTTATTTTTACCACTGTGCTATTATCTATGCTGTTTAGTAGGAATGAAAAAGCACATTTCTCTCAAGTCTGCAAAATATTTACTTGATGATTTCATAAATGAACGCTTTAATTTTCAATTGTTCCTAAGCACTTTCAGGAACAGATACAGGGAACAGGGCTAGGGTAACTGCCCATCACCTTAATGAAGCATTATATTGTGCTAGTAAGAAGGAAGGCTGACGGTTTTCTCAACTGCTTAAAAATCTTCTGTGCGTACGTTTGTCACAATAAGGCTTTTAAACGGCTGGACCGATTTTCATCAAATTTTTTGTATGTAATTAAGTTGTGGCAAGCATGGTTTCGAAGCAAGATCACTCGAATCAGAAGCGTTTTTGTTAATTTAATCACTGGATGGTTATATCTCCCAAATGATTTATATTTATTTTAACCTATTGTTGAGCGAGAATTGAAATGTTTATTTATCCTGTTGCCAAAGGACAATAAGAAAGTCAGCTCTGCTTTTTGTAATAAAATTTCCTACTTTGATATGTCAATTTAGAATAGATAAAACGCACAGAGAGAGAGAGAGAGGGAAGCCTTCATTTGTGATATATTTTAAAGTGAAGTACTGGAAGGTTCATGCAAAACGCATGTTCTGTCGTCGTAGTTGAACTATGTGATCGGATCGGTGCTTAAGTTTTTGAACCAAATGATCAGACAGTACCGTTCCTAGCAACATTTGTTTCTTGGCTGAAATCCATCTGAGTTTTGGCACCAACGTCAAGAATACTTTAAGGATTATCTAACTAATCAGTACATTATTAAAGGGAAAGATGATGGAATTTAAAGACGAAACAAATTTTATTTTTGTCCAGAAAAATTACAACAAGGTAGTTCTGTACACAAGATCAGTGCAGTAGAAGATCTGGGGATATTTCGATAGTTGAGAATCTGGCGATCTTTCTTCACTGGCGTCAATTTTTGGCTCCAATACCTGCGCAAGAGGTATTTTTCGTTGCAAATCTAAACAAAGAGAACCAAAACATCTATTCACATAGGGTTACTATCAGCAGGGTTACCAAAATAAAATTATTTACACCAAAAATAAGATGATTGCGCCGGATTCCCAATTATCAAAATATTCCCGAAGATATTTATCTTTGGTGGAAAAAATAAATTAGGCAATACATGAAGTTAAAAAAGTTTTTGTTCAAAAGATCAGACTGCTAATCAGTCGGAGTTGGCTTCACTCACTGATCGGCTGGATTACAGTAAAGTGGTGGCTTGTCGACTTTGGCTATAAACAATAGAGTTACGTGATCATTCGCTTACATTTTAAAGCTACTGTTAAAGTAATTTATTGTATTTTTTATTTATTTGGCGAAATATTTCGAATGGCAAAGAATTGTTTTTCGTTTTTAAAGAGGTTTTAGTAAAAGAATGTGTCTATTTTACATCAGGAGGGGAGGGGGAGGGATGAGTTATTTTCGCTTATTCAGAGAACTGTTTTTACCTTTATCATTTTTTAAACGATATCCTTTCGATTGTATTATTCTTTTTCATATGGGGGATGTTGCAGCGGGATTTTCCGTTTGTTTTAGATGGGTAGTTTTTTTTTTACACTTAATATTTGAGGATGCTTTTTATCCTTTGAGTATGGCTGAAGGAACAAACCATCAAGTACGGAAGAAAAAATAGTTAATAAAACAACATCTCAGTGGGCATTAGATAAATCAAGTTGTAATAAATATACGCATTCTGACACCAAGCAGCTTAAAACATTTTCTTTTTACTTATTTTTTCAACAAAACGGTTCAAACACTTCATAGTTTATTGAAAGCTTTTACTTTTCGATTTACAAAGTTTGAACAGAACAACGTCTGTCGGATCTTCTAGTGTGCATATACTACTAGTCGGAGAGCCATACCTTACTTATTTTTTGAGTAATAAAATGTGTAGGACAGAATAGAGTTAGCATGTACTTTGAACATATGCATGTCTGTTAACTTGGACTGAGGGCCAATTTGCAGGTGCTGGGCACTGAATGTACTCAATAAACACAACTTTACTTATTTTCTTGAGTGCTGATTTTTACGTATGTTACAGAATATTGTCAATAGTTCATAGCCAAACTGCCAGACACCCTCGAAAAAAGGGGCACAACTTTACTTATTTTCCGAGTCTTAATTTTTATGTTATTATGCTCAGGGAATGATTTTGTAAGCTGCCAGATCAATCGTATGGGCCAAACATCCTGCCAGACACAATTAAAACGTCGCTGTGAGTATGGGCGCGACATGGTTACTATTGCTCTTTAGCACTGAAAAATATCGCCTGCCTTCAAAAAAGAAATACCCGGACTCTACACTCAAAAGACATTGAAATTTTTACTTAAACTATCTTCAAATTTTCTGTGAAGATAACTATTCTTACCTAATGAAGGTTTTTTACTATGTGTCTGTTTATCTAGAATGCATTTACACACCAAAATAATTAAGAAGAAAAAATATTTTTAAAGGTATTATTTACTAAAGAACTGCACGTTTATGAACATGTTACGGACTCGACATATAGGTCACATTTGAGTTTTGTTTAAATTATTGTTTACAAAGTCTAAACAACTATACTACCCCACTGTTCAATAGTTTCAATGATAGAATCAACTGTTATGGATATTTCTTTATCATATATGTGAGGGGTGCTCACCTGGGAGGGGAGGGGGTATGTAACAGACTGTGCCACAAAATTATTTAGGGGGTTGTTTTGAGGGACATTTTTCTCATTTTGGGGCAGAGGAGGTTCTTGCTATTAAAGGGGATCTTTGGGATATTTAGGTGGTGCACGCTTGCTTGGGTGGGGGCGCCCCTATATATGTAAAAAATCCGATTGAAGGTGGTTCTCCTGTTGGAACAGACCAGGTGTGACTATGTTGATTTCTTCAGTCTGCTTTTTGCATTGTCTTGAATTTGTTATTAGAAATGATAGGCAGATGGATATATATAATGATATGTATAATGATAGTAAATGACAAGCAGACCGATGTACCCCGACTCCACCTATACACTTGTGCAGTCAAAATTTTTCAAAAAGTTGAAGTTTTTTTTTAAGTATAAGTTGTAATTCCTTTTAAAGGGTTCACTTTCGGTTCTTTTTTCCTTGGCAGACTGTTCAAGTATTTTGGTAAAGAAAGAGCTGTGTTGAAACAGTTGCCAAATGTAGAGTCCTTAAAATTTTATAGAGTCCGTAACCAAATTTAGAAAATTAATAAAAATACCGAATTAAAATAATCATGAAACTTATTTTACAATATTGTAACACCATAGGTAAGATTAGAAAATGTACAATTTAGTGGTATAAAATGCATAAATAAAAATTTTAACAACTTTTCCTCTAATTATTGATACAGACTCTACAATTATCATTTTCATAACTTATAATTTTTTAACGAACACTTTCTAATTAAAATAATGGCCCTCGCCCGCCAAAAATTGCTGATTTTAAGAAAAGTCTTTTTCTGCTTCGGATAATATGGCAAACAGTTCAATTGGAAAACAATCAAATATTTCCTAACTCAAATTCATTTTAAAAAATTTTTCAGCTGTTAAAATAATTCATTATTTTCGGGTTTATTCGGTAAAGAGGGGTTTTTGCCTTTATTTTAGTTGGGGGGAAAAAGAAAAATTTGTCAAATAGAGGTTCGTTAAACCCGGGTTTGACTGTACATATTTTAGCATGAGATTTTCAGAGTCTGCAATTTTGTTATTTTATAATAAGTTAACTATAGTAATCTCTGTATTATTGCCGGTCGGGTTATCTCCGGGTAAAATGGTCCAACTATGGGCCACTTTTCGATGTGTTCAATGAAAACTCTGTGTACATTTTTGATTTATAAAGTTGAGGACTTTAGCAATGGTAGCTATAAATCTCATCCTTCAAATGAAATGTTTAAAAAATATCTAAGTTAGAAAGAAACGGATGGGGAATTTTTTCTCTGTGGCCCATAGTTATACCTCTACGGGGTACAACTATGGGCCATGTCATTTTAACTTAGAAAACTCATTCAAAACTTGATCTTGCCTATTGTCTGAGGCTACAAGTTGCCCTCTGCTTGAAACTGCATAAAGAATTTTATTAGTCCATCATTTACCTTTTTGAAGAAACTTTTTAAGGTTTAATCATCATTTGTCTTCTTGAGTGATTAATGAAGTTCAACATGGTAAATGTAGACAACGTTCTTTTTTGTCTGCGTAGGTTTTGACATAGAAACATTTGAAAACTAGAACAATCTCACCAACTAAAGGTTATACCTAGTCTCAGAAGGTATTATACCTTTAGATACCTATACCTAGCAGTGTTCGCGCTCAACTATCCGTAACTTGGGTCCCAAGGACCCATTAATGAAATAGATTTGGGTCCTTTGGCGGAAAAAATGAGTCCCTTAAATTTTAAACAGAAAATCTTAGCACATAATTGAATAATATACAACTATTTATACTTAGGGAAAAGAAACTATCCACATAGTTATTTGAAAAAGGTATGAAATAAACTAATTTGGTTAATTTTGCCCTTTTTTTCTGTGATTATCATATGTTCAAATAATACACTTGCAAGATTTAGTTATTTGAGAAACTATTTACTATTAGCAAAGAGGTAAACTCAAAATTTACTTTAAAGTTGGATTTTACCATGAAGTAAAAAATAAATGCCTTTGATTGATCAAGCAGAAAGCACTCCCTTAACCTTTGCTTTCATGAACATTTTTCTAGGTGAAAAAAAGCAACTATCCCCCCCCCCCCTCCATCAATTATCAATGGCAATTTCATAAAAATAGAAAAAAATCGCGAGTAAATTAACACAACGCAAAAATCGCGATCGCAAAAACGAAACATCTTCTCACATGAGTATGAAAATTGCTCATTTGCAATCTTAAATTAGAAAATTTGACTTCATTGTGACTCTTTTAAAATATCTGTGTTGGCTTTGGTGCTACTTTTAAAATTTCGCCATTTTCAAAATGGCGCGATCGATTAATACGTGACTTGTGCAAGTTCAAATAAAAATAGCCCCTCAGAAATAGGTGAATTACTAGAAAATGAACAAGGTTAATGTGCTTTTGTATAAAATTCATATTCATAAGTAATTTAACAAGAAAAATGTTAAGTTCAGAACTTGGTGTTTTGCGCTATCGGGAAAATGTTCGCCATTTTTTTTCACCCATCCTTTTATTGCGGATGCAAGATAATGATTTTCAAAAGTAATTCTGGTTAGGTGAATGCAAAATAGATAAGCTTTTACTACTCAGTTGTCCTGTATCAATCCTGAAGATTGCATTGAAACCACTCTCACTATTGATCTTTATTGTTGTTTTCAGGAATTTCCCCAAGATAAAAGTTGAGGGAGAACTTATTCTTAGAATACAGTACAATGGGCTATTTATGAACTTGCAATATTTTGCTCCTTGAGCTCTGCCCAGGAGGTCACTGTAAGCTCCAGTCTTATCACTAAAATTCCATTGACTGGTCAACAGTAGGGGTGTGTTTGAATAGCTGATACAGAGATAGGGTCATTTTAATCCTTTTCTGTTGATTCTCCTGGTCATTGAAGCTTAAAAGCATTCA
This sequence comes from Uloborus diversus, assembly GCF_026930045.1. Taxonomy (NCBI): domain Eukaryota; kingdom Metazoa; phylum Arthropoda; class Arachnida; order Araneae; family Uloboridae; genus Uloborus; species Uloborus diversus. Next base: position 24,177,349 of record NC_072740.1, on the reverse strand, counting down.
CTAGATAGATCTTCAGCATTTTCCCCAATTTTTTTTCTGGTTTTTATCTTTTGGGTGTTCTGGGTCCCTAGGACCCGAATTTTCGCGGAAGTTGCTTCCCTTTCCCGCGAATTTGCGTAAAAAAAAACCGCTATAGCGCGTAAACGCGAACCCTGCCTAGTCTGTAGTCTCAGAAAATACGTAGGTCTAACACGTTTTAAATAAGTTCAACAAAAATCTTAAACTGAAATGTGAAATCATATTTCACATTCTAAATCTCATCAAAATAATTTTTAAAAATTATCTCAGTTTATATTTGGTTCGGATTTCAGTCAGCACCTTTTGCAAAATCTCCCATGAATATGGGCAATAGGGCTACCCCTAAACATTCTTCTTTCCTTTCTCGTCATTATTTACGATAAACAACATAAAATAGGACAAAAGCACCCCTACAGAGAAAAATTGGAGCTTCAAGCTACTAAAAACCATGAAAAATAGGTGGCCCATTGTTGTACCCCCAATATTCCCATTTTTAATAAATGTTGAGAGCTTGTGAAAAGTATGAAACATTTAAGTCAACAAGCGACTTAATTCATAACTGACAAAATAGTAAAGCAAATCTGAACTTACCAGATGTTGGGAAAATAGCGTAAGTGGTCTGCCCAAAGGAGACTTCTGGCTCTTCCTCGAGTGAGTCGAATCACGCACTAAGAACGGCTAATTTATCTAAGGTATACAACAACAGTGGCAATCTGATAAAACATATTTAGCTACTTAACGGGTTACACTACCTGGGAAATTTTTTTGGAGCTCGTAAGTTCAAAAAAGAGGCCACCAGAGAACAAAATAATCACCATGGTAACAGTCCTTGGCACAAAGTTGTATCATTTTACGATAGTAGTTAACTGTTTTTTAAACTTAGGATTGTGATATTTTTCATTTTTAACTTTTACATATATTTTTTACATTCAATGTTATTGTTTTTAAATGTGTAAGTATTGTTCATATTTTTTAGCTATTATATACTCTAGTATCGTTTCTTAATTATTTGGACTATCTGCAGTTTTCTCTTATCTGCGGTTACCATGCCACCCTATTCCACGGATAATCGGGTGCTTACTGTATTTATTTTAAAGCAACTGCTTCTTGTAGAAGGTCAGAAAATTTGTAATTGCTGCTAATTTTAAGAAATCCTTTTCTTGAAATTTAAAGATATGTAAAAAGTGAGAACTGAAATTTCAAGACTTTTCTCTCAATGGGTTTTGAGATAAAAGTTCCTGAACATGACTAATTTAACACTGACAAGATAAGTGTCCGAACCTCCTTTAAGCAGTTGGTTCTTGATTCGAATAGTCGTTGCATGGTCTGTTTAACTGAAATTAAGCCCACAAGATACAGTGAACTCCCTCTTCAAACTCATGAATTTTTACCATTTTCGTTAATACTATTTTTTTTTTTTTTAGAGAAACTTAGTTTTTGATCATGTTTATTTGGTGTACTTCAAAAATTTTAGTAATGTAAGCTTTTTGACATTAGGAATGGAGAAAGGAAGGTTTGCATTTATCATCTGCAAGTGATCAAGCTTGTAAACTATATGATGCTGCACTTTCACAGGTAAAAGATGTTGGTTTTTAATTTAATTTTCTATTCTATTTTGATAGGTTATTGCTTTCAGTATTTCGGATTTATTTTCATCAACATGTGATAAATATGAGAATTCTCCAGTGTTTCAAATATGTAGTTAACACACAATTGCTTTGTTTTGTCAATATTTCATTACATTAAAAATTAGCAGCATCCAAAAATTCATTAAAAATTGTTATCTTAAGCTAAAAAAGAAGAGGAAAAAGTTTAAAACACTTTTTTTTTTCCAACTTTGCTGCCAATGGGCGATCTGAAGACACAAATATTTTATTTTTCCCATGTTTAGGATGGCAATGCCCTACATTTTTTTTGCTATTGGAAGCTGCTTCTAGAAAATTCCCTTTTTACTGTCCATCCTAATGTTCAATGCACTAATAAAAGGAAAATCACAATTTTTTACTTAGCCTTTTTGGCTCTGATGTACAGATTTAAATTTGTATTTTTTTAGAATAGGCTAAAAAAAAATACAAATGTAATGTAAAAATGTGTTCCCCTTTCCACGGAAGATTTTCAAAATTCATGAGAAGTAATTAAAATTAAGGGAAGCAAAACAAGATTTTACAAAATTAGTTCGTCAAAAATATTATATAGTAATTTAATTAGTAAAAAGTAGTTTTAAATAAATGAAGCTAACTGAATTTCTACCAGCTTTCTCCTAATTTGTTTTGATTAGAAGTGATGCTTAAGATACCAAGGCTGAATGTAACTAGTCATAATAGCATTGGAAAATTGTTTTGAGGATTGGATGGCAGCCAAAAAAAAACTCCCCTTTTAAAACAATTATTACAATTTTATTTGCTAATCCGTATGCAAAATGGCAACAGGAAAGAAATAAAAATTCCTGAGTAATGTAACGTTTATTGACATTTTAATCATTATCTCCGCTAATTAAAGTGGTACAATTGGAAGATTGGTCTTATCGTTTTCTTAGCAAAATTGAATTGATCGGTATTTTGTTCAACTCAGACTCACAGCGGTTCTTGAGAACACCAAGCTTCAGACAGACATGCACAGATTTTAATAGTATGAATTCTAAAGAATTTTGCAAGATATTCATATTGTTAAAACAAGGTATTCGTCAATGAGTATCACTCGGCTGTCGCTTTTTTTATCAGTAATGTAGTGCATTTTTAGAATCCTTTCTGATGTCAAGTAATAGTGTTTAATTGTTTAATAGCAGAATGATCATTGTAGGTATGCAGCATTTTGCATTTAAGTCTTGTCAAGTTATTTTGAAAAGCTCACCACACAGTTATTTGTTTTAGCCTTGAGTAGAGATCTAAACAGTTGGAAATTTTTTTTTTCCCGGAGTTGTTAATTTACACCTGTGGGAAAAATTCAAAATTTCTTGCACACAATAATGAATTAAAAAATTTATAATATTTACACTCCAATGGTCTTTTGTTCAAATATTTTTTTATGAGTTCAGTATCCCACAGGAAAACACTTCAATAATACAAACTGTAAGATAATTTAATATCCTAGTGCACCAAAGTATTATGCTATTTTATCATTAAAACTAAATGTAAACACAGGACAGAATAATATTTGTAACATCAATTAGTGGAAATGTTAGAGTTAAAATTTTAATATATTTTTCTTTAATGTGTGTATTTATGAGCTTGGCGTGTGCAGTACACATGTATGTAAATGCATGTAATAAATTTTTTTTAAACAACTTCTTGTTGAAAAGCTCACAATTTACAAAAAAAAAAAAAAAAAAAAACATCAAAAAATTGATTTATTAATTTAAAAATCGTAGCCCACTTGAAAGTAACCGTCAACTGATGATTGGATTAAATTGGATAATTTTTGGTGATTTGAACTTATAAATCTACTTGCAGTCAGTAAATAGAAAGGCTTTTTTAACAGTAAAATTTTCGGGCATATTTCTAAGAAGAAAAATAATATAGACTAAAAATTTTAAAAAGTTGGGTTTTATGAGAAAATAGAACTAATCAACTACTTTTAAATTGGTTAAAAAATCAATTTTTCCGTTTTTCCAAATTCTCCAGAAAACTTTTTCTATATCTTCAAAATTTCTGGAATTTTTACATCTCTCACTGTGAGGTACATAGCCAGAACCCCAGAACCAAAGCATATATTCTGTTTTTTTGTTCCCAAAAAGTTACATGATGAATAGATTTTAACAATTTACTAAAATAATTAATGTGGCTTATATTTTAATGACTTAGTCTTTAATGAGGTTTTTAGAAAATCTCCTGCAAACCAGACTTGAAAAATCCCAAGCATTACTCAATCATTTTAATCAAAAATATGAATGAGATTAAACTTCAAGTCGACTGAATTTCTTATTGAAATGAGACCAGAACACATTTTTTTAGGATGAATAGTTTTGGTGTTAAGTAGGAAAAACTACATTTTTTTTTGCTAAAAAATCAACTTACTCTCATTGATAGACAGGTTAATATCCAAATGAGCAGAAACTTTACAAACCACAGTTTCTTATCTATTGGCACATTTTAGTGGTATGGAAATAATTTTAATAAAATACATTGAAAAGTTAGTCATTTTATTATGTAAATGGCTTACATAACAACCTTGCCAAAACTGGGTGAGCACTTGAAAGCAAGAGCATTTTGCTTTCAAAAATCTGGTTTTTAATATCTTTCCCATTTTTATATTACAGTATGTAGGTTGGTATGAAGATCCATCTTTGGGTGGCTTAACAAAGACTATTCAAGATTTGGTAGCTTCTGATCCAAATTTTGGTAATTATCTGTGCATAATATAGTACTACTTTTTTTCCTTTTTAGTAATGCAGTTAAAATTTAAATAGCATAATCTCATATAGCCTTTAAAAAAATCCTAAAAATCTTTGAATTATTTCATTTTTGAAATAATCCCTTTTAATTTTTAGATGCTATGATGTAACTTGTTGCATCATAGAAAACTTGCTCAAAGGAAAAAAAACTCTAGGGGAGGGGGGGCAGTATCCAGTGCATTACCGTAATTTCGGGTAGATAAGCCGCCCTATCGTATACGCAGCAGAAGAGCGTATATAATCATGGCGCCCTACACCCTCTATATATACATATGTACGGATGCGATCATTTATTTTAGTTAGAACAAAACTGTAACAAGCAACTGCATTTGTTAACAGATAAAAATGGAATAAACTTTGTGTAAAAAAAAATCAGAAAATGCTATGGTTTCACAAAAAAACCAGTGTTGCCAGATGACATCTACAATTGGTTGGATGAAAAGTTTTCAAATCATTGTTATACTTAGCAGTTCATTAAAAAATTGTTTACCCTTTATCAATTGATTCTTTTTTTTTTTTTAATTTATCATCGAGACATTTTAAAACATTACTCAGACTATAGGGACTCTAACTCAGAAAAGCTAGCGATTCCTCCATTTTTCAGCCTAGTAAAACGTATGTTATCATCACGAATCTGGCAACACTGGAAAGAACAACAACAGCGAAAAGCGGTAAAATCGGCGCAAACCGAGGCCTTCGAGATAAAAAGGCCATCCAACTAGCAAATGACGTCATCGTTTGTCGATCCACAATGATATTGGGAAGGGAGCACTTCGATTAATATTTTGGTTAAATAAAATTATTTGGTTTATTTATTATTGTCTTCTGTTATTCAAGTAGCATTACAAGTTCTACTTTTTCATTTGAAAACATAAAAAGGAACCGATAATCATACATTAAAAAATACACTGAGCTTAATTCATAGTCTTACAAAGTATTCAAATAACTAAACACGATTTTATTTTACAATCATGTTAAAACAAAGTGATAAATAAACACAGTTTTATTTTTCATTAGAAATTGTTTTTTAACTAATCGCATTTTAAGTACTCGTATATTGTATTGAAACATTAAGTCTTAAGAAGTATTCAAATAAATAAATGAACTTTCATTTTACAATTACATCAAAACGAAAAATAATATTACTATTGTATTTGAATAAGAATTAAATGAAATTTTAAAAAATAAATAAACATTTTTACTTAAGTAAACGGGAAACAGGACTGCAATATGTTTCAAAGAAATAACATCAAATTAAAGTACATAATACCAGATTATTAATGTTAACTTAGCTGAGCAAATTTATGCTTTTCAAAAGACGTGAATGCTTGGGTGCCATCCCCAAAGTAGACGGTGCAATTATAAACCCTTCAAAAAAAAAAAAAAAAAAAAACCAAAACATCTCCATCTCCCTTAAAATTTCAAGGGCACAGTTATTTATAACTATAGCCGTTGAAAAGCTATCATTACTATGAGACTATGATTCCGACCCCCCCCCCCTTCGGTGGGCACTCTCGAAAAATTACACAGGAATTCAACTTGAAAAACGTTAATTAAAGAATGAATGATACATCATGAATACTGTATGTTGTATATCAAAAAATGTATTCAATATCTAAACAGCCTTTTTTTTTTGGAATTCGGCTACTTTCCCATTTTTAGCTTTTTCTGCTGCTAATGATTCTTGTGTGTGTGTGGGGGGGGGGGGCTTTAATTGTTCATCATTTTAGGCTTTTGAAAAATTATTTTAAAAAGCATTAATTGATGACAAAGTAATATTTTTCAAAAAACTTTTCATAGAATGACCATTTTAGCAACTTTCTTTAATACTTAAAACCTCATATATGTTAAATTTAGATCAACATTTTGCTAAGTATGCTCTTTTAGGAAATCAATGTGACAGTTTTGTGACAGGGGGAAGGGAGGGGATAACAAGAAGTGTGACATCACGCGTTGTTTATAACAATATGCTCATGTTGAACAGCGTTACATGTAACAAGGAGGAGGGGGGGGGGGATTTGTTCAAAAGTTTGTAACATACTTTATAGACAGCCCTTTAATTCAATTTATGTTACAGTTTCAGAGTTCCTGAAAGCTTATTAACAGAAAACCCAAGGAGTTCAAAAAATATGTAGTTCAAGACATTTTGCCCTTTTTAAGCATAAACAAACAAGCATAGAGCATTTGGCAAAAACACGTTGTGTATCCACTGCTCAAAATTAATCTTTCGCAAGCCCAGAAATTATGAATACCGTTAACTTAACCACAATGTGTGCATAAATATCATAAAACCTAAAGACAACAGTGAAAAAAAAACCATATATATATTTTTTAATTTACGCACAGAACCAGCTTGTTTGAATAACATTGCAGGGGCGTAGTTGGGGGGAAATGTTTAAGTATCGAACCCACGACCTCCGGCGTTCAAATCTAATCTTTTATCTCAGAACTACGGAAACCCATCAAGGAATGTTTTTTGATCAAAATAACACATGCTAGCGTATAAAACAATTTAATCGAAACCGAAAATATAAGATTAGTTAAGTTAAAAGCCTGTTTCAATAAACTTGTTTACATTTTTACTGAATATCAACACCAAGTTACGCTTCTGATAGCAACAAGTATATTCGCAGAAAATTTTGACATATGTATATTGTTAGTTTGGAAAATCCATTTCGAATAAATGCGTGTTGAAAGTTGAAAAAATAAAGAAATAAAAAGTTGCAAGTTAACCGTTTCAAATATTAAAGCAGTATGCTGAAATTACAAATTACAGACAAAGATATCGGAAAGGAAACTGACAATTGTTTGTGTAATGGAGGAAAACTTAAGAAATCTTAACTGCATAAAATGTAAATTTGTTTATCTGAGAAAAGAGTACTTACCTCCGAACTTTAAAATTTATTCCATGAGGCATCCAGCTTTTTGCTTTACATGCAGGTTGTTCGGCAGCGGAACTCGCTGACTCACTTTTCACTCAGCAGATACTTAAGACTTATATTATACATATATTTTTTAATTGCCTCTACATTCCGGTACGTGGGAAGGAAGAGATAAATCCAACAGAATTGTATTCAAAAATGTGCATCCGAAGTTACATATTTCCTATTTCATCTATATCAACCAGAGCAAGCAACACTACTGGTAAACTGCACTGTTTTTAAGTTTCGCGCCAAGTTCAAAGATCGACTACTGGTGGCGTAACGAAGCGGGGGGGAGGGGAGTTGTCTGGCCTGTTATCACGTGGGTCTCGCGCAAACTAACGCAGGTTTAAGGGTGGGAGAAATTAAATTTAATGAAAAACCTGTTTCATGGTGCAATTTGAGAGTTCTACTAGCGTTTTTTAATGAATTTTAACATTGCCACTCGATTGGGCGAACATGAAAAGCACTAAGAAAGAATGGTGGGGGGGAAATTTCTTCAGGTACGCCGTCCTGGCAGATACGCCGCAGATGTTAAATTTCAACTTCAAAACACGTATAAGCCGCGGCTTATCTACCCGAAATTACGGTACATCAAGCATTTAGCCTCTTGCATTCATCTGAATATTGATTTGTCAAATGTGTGAACAAATTATGTGTTTTTTTTTTTTGCAATCGCTAATTGCGATAGATAGGACCCTACTTGTTGGGGTTTTTTGTTTTGGTTTCTACAAATAGTTCCTATCACAATCATAATTACAAAAAAGTTTGAATTCAAGACATCAAATTTGAAATGAATGCCAGAGGCTGGATTTTGTTTTTGTCTAAAGAAGATTAAGTCGAGGGTCGGGTATAAATAATGTTTATTCCGGGGAACAGGAATGCCACTGCCCAGGAAAAGGAACATGCTTGCAAAGGCCTGTGGAATAGAAGGGTTTTGGTAGAAAAATAAAACCAAAGAAATAACAACTATGGTCAAGTGAAAACACTAAGCAGTGGCGATTGCTCTAAAATAGTGTAAAAATGGTGGATCACTGTAGATAAAGAAAGCTATTTTACTCTAATCCTTACATTTTTGCTTGTTTCAAATTTATTTCAGTCACTTATTAGTGTTTCTCCTGAACAAGAAAAGGTCCAGTGAAATGCTTCCTAACAAAATTGCACTTCAAGGGCAATTATAAAGACTTCAGTTGGAATTTCACATGCTTGCTTAAGATTAATTTCGTCAACAACAAGATTCTTCAAATTTTCTTCTATGCTCAGGAAAATAACAAAGCTTTTGGACTATTAGCCTATTCTACTTTGACCTCATCACTTCTGATTTGAAAGCATTTGATCCATCTAAATTCACATATAATCCTTGATTCATATGTGTCATCTTCGCATGGAACTTCCACTAGTGAACTCTTTTATTCAATTTAGGCAAATTCATCAGTTTCAAAAGTCATCCTTCAATGACAAAAATTTAAAACAAACACTCAAATATGTTGCTATGGGAATTCTGCTTACCTTTTTTTAAAGAGGAAATAAACCACAGGTTTTCTGAACAAAATAGCCATAAAAGCTAACCAAAACCTTATTTTCCATAAGTAGTGGGGAGTAATGTCACATTTAATGTTAACATTTATAGCATTTTTTAAAGCAGTATCTGATGAAAGTTATATAAATAAATAAATAATAGCTTGCAAAGTAAACCAGCAATAGGTTAAGCATAATATGTATTTTAAGTTGTCATAAGAATTGCTTGAAAATAAAATACTAAATTTAAAAATTACGAATGAAATGACTCAAAAGTTTCAAAATAAAATGGAAAACTAAGGTGCATGTTTAGTAACTTTTTATTTAAAACATGATAAAAAAATAGCTCATTTTTACCATGCTTGGTAAATGTTTCCAGGAGGGGTCCCGTATTTAAAGTATCTCAGAGCAGGTACATAAGGAGGTGCCTGAATTACAGTTTTGTGTAATTTCAGAAGGGGTCTAAACTTGTTTACTATGAGTATGGCTTTGGCCAGGTTGGGGTAAAGAGAAACAAAATTTCTATTTCAATTTAGAATCCTTCTCTTTCTTTTGGATCAATCGATAATTTAGTGCCTTGCATCCAAGACTACTCTCTTGAGAGTAATCTGAAAAAGAAAAAATATACCATATTCATTTTTTTGGGGATGAAATCCTATTTCCATGTCCTCTAGAGACTTAGGATAAATGAAAAAAGTGATCTCCTTCCCCATGAGACTGATGCTGGCAGATTAATACGAAATCATTTTAGAGACTTAAAAAGTTCTATAGCATTAATACTCAATCTCGGTCCCATATATCGCGCGCCACCTGCTGAATTCTTCCTATGTAATCTGAAAGTTTTTGAAAAGATTTAAAAAAAAAAATCATTCTAAATTCAATTTTATGCTGAATTTATGTAAATTGTTCGCAAAGGTATAATTTACATCAAAATCTGAACTTCTAAAATTATGATCAAAATAACAAATGGAGATTCCTTTAACTCTATGTATGGGATAGGTGGAAATGCCAAAGTTACGTATCAAAAATAACAGGGAGGGGGCTATTCATAACTTAAATGTTTTTAATAAACTTTCTTATGTCAGGTAAAGCTAGTTGAAACCAGTTGCTTCTTGTTAGTATATTTGCTGGATAAGAAAACGTTAGGTCACAAAACATAAACAACTTTTTTGGTGTCATCTTCTAATGATGTGATGCCTATACAGTTGTTAAGAAACACACAGAACTCTTTTGTTTTCTTTTGTATGTCTTTTTTATGTTGTATAGTCTTCATTCACCAGTAGTTTAGTTTAAAAAATCACAAGTGCAGCTATGCAGTTTGTTTTCATATTCTCCTCATTTCCATTTATCCCAACTAACATTACACATTCTAGGTTATAGCTTATGTCACAAATTACTGCCTTCATTCAAAGAACAATTTCTGAAGGGAAATATTTTCTGATGCAAGCCAGTCCATAGCTTTCTTTTATACATGATCAGTGAAATGTAAAGCAAATATTTCAGCTAAGTTTTTTTGGAATTTATTAATTCATGCAATTACGAGATTGCAAAAAAATAAAAGTGAAAATAACTACACAACTAAATCTTTGTTCCATGGCCTTTTGTCATTTTTGAAAATTTTACTCCTTGCCTCCTATATGTTTGAAAGTAAATTTTATGTTCATGATTGAAAAAGTCCCTGTTGATACTTCAGTTAAAATGTCATTCTTTTAAATATTTGTTTATAGTTATGGGAAAAGCTCTCTCGGTTGGTTTAGATTTAATTGGAACTGGACGAAGTGTTTTAATTGATAAAGATTTCCAGAAGGACATTAAGAACTTGGAATTAATGAGTGAGAGTCAAGTTAACATTTTGACTCCTCGTGAGAAGGACCATGTGAAAGCTCTTGTCACATGGGCTGACGGGTTAGTATGTTATTTTATTAGATTAAGATCAGGTTTGTAATAATAGTATTATTTGATTAAATTAGTACTATAGAATTTAAGAAGTTTTTCTCTTAATGTTTTTGTTCTCTTTTAAGAAACTGGGTTGAAGCTACTACCATTTGGGATAACATACTGGACACTTATCCAACAGATATTTTAGCCCTAAAACTAGCTCACGATACCTACTTTTACCTTGGTTATCAAAAAGAAATGAAGGACTCTGTTGAGAAAGTTATTCCTCGTTGGAATCCTGAAATTCCTTTATATGGGTAAGTGGTGTGAAAGAGTTAAAAAAAAAGTTTAGTTATTAAAAAAATCGTGTTAGTTATTTAAAGCAATCTTTTAAGATATTTCATATTAACTCTTCTAGCATTTAAAATTAGTTTGGTAACAACTAGTGATGTGACGGATGGTTAAATGTAGATCCAAGGATATGGATCATCAAAAACTAGATAAGGGAAAGATGATCAAGAATTTGATTTATTCTTAAAAGAAGTCTCCATTAAAATTGGGAAGACTTGAGAGGCACAGGACAGCACTGCATTTATGCTTAAAGTCTCAAAAATTATTTCTAGCTTGCTCGGTAGATATAGGATGTAGGAGAATGCGTCTTAAGCTGCTACTAGACAGGCTAGAATCAATAGTTTGTATTTTATTTTGGCACATATGCAGCGTTACCCATTCCTCCCGACTACAGTGCCTTGAGAACAGAGTGGCAACATTAAGGGTGATTTTTCACCCTGGACAAGCGCGGCTTCAACTTTTGTCCAAATGAGACTGGCTGAACAAAGTTGATTTGCCATCAAGTGTGAATCATTATCGCAGTTTTGGCAGCAAATGTTACTTCAGTTTCTGAAGCATTTCGCAGTGGCTACTGAGTTTCTCTCCATTCTTTGTTTTCACTTATCCGCTTTACTCTTTGCTGAACATTATCAAAAACAAATACATAAAATTTCTAAGAAAAATGAATTGAAAATGATAAGCAACATCACTATTTTCTTCACATATTATGTGTGCGCAAATGAAAACAAAATAAATGACAAATGTTAACTTTCACAAGAGCTTGTTCAAAAAGAATAAGAGAAGAAAAGCATTACTTCAAAATGAGGTTTCTTAAAAAAATAAGTTCTAAAATTAACTGCATTTAAGTTTTTACTGTGTCTAAGTTTTTACTGCACAAGAGAAAATTTTCAAAATAATGAACTTCCATTGCTTATCGTAACGTGCAATAAAAAAAGTTCCTCTTAAAGCAAACTAGGAAACATTATACAGTCAGACCCAGATTTAACAAATCTTTTTAACGAACTTTGTGATTTAAAGAATTTTTCTTTTTCCCTGACTAAAATGTAGGCAAAAACCCCTATTTACCGAATAATAAACTCCGAATTAACCAATTATTTTAGCAGTCGAAAAGAATTTTTTTTGTTAACTTGAGTTAGAAAATATTGGATTGTTTTCCAAACGTTATATCCATATTGTCCGATATAGAAAGGCTTTTATTGGAATCAATCAGCAATTTTTGATGGGCGTGGAGTAACTTATTAATATAGATGCAGAATATTAATTTTGATGCAGAAAAGCAATAGTAAAACTTCTATTAAAACTGTTACTTTTTCAAATGCTTTATTTGGCCTGGAAACTGTAAGAACATATCTCATGTAGCAGGCTGCAAATGATATTTTCTTCTCTCTATAAAGTCGAAAGACTACTATTTCGAGTCAAGTATCAAGGAAATTCTCAAACATCATTACTTAGTGTTAGTAGTTTAAAATTTCAAACTAACTAGTGTGTAATAAGTCGTGAAATGCTAAATAAAAAGTTTGTAATTCAGTTTCACTTTCTAATTATGGATATTTTTGCGCAGTTGCTTATTAGGAGTTTTTAGATAAGGTAAGTGCAGTTTTAAGAACAAAAATTTCACACCCTGATACTACAAATAACCCCGATTTAACGTATAAAAGTTTTGGTCCCGATGAGTTCGTTAAATTGGGGTCCGACTGTATATTTGTAGCTTCAGGTAGGTAAATTCAGGGCACCAAGTCACCCCATTCAAAATCGAGACTTTTGCACCATCTTACTCAACTTTTTAAACTGTATTCAGAAATATAAAGAATTATATGTGAAGATTTCCGTGAACAAATTTTCCTTTTATAAGCTCATAAATGGCAATCCGATTGAGTAATAAAAATTTTTATCAGAAAAGAAAAATTTCTAACTCGTCTCTTGGCTTTGTTTTTGTGACTTTACCTCTCAGGTACAGATATATGCATAGAAATAAGTTCAATTAATTCCTGCTATATCCAAATTTTACGAAAATAAGAATTAAAAACCAAAACAAACTCTTAGCAATAGATAACTGAAATGTACTGTTCTAGAAAGCTTGGATTGAGAATTCTTGATAAAATAATTCAATGATAGTTTCGCACTGCATAAATGCAGGCAAGTTCTTAACAAAATTAACAATTCACTTCCAATGGTCATCGCATTGTATATTAAAAATTTTTTTTTGAAGAAATAGGAAAAAATAAGTATATCGTCAGCTGAATGCTACATCTAGGTAACTGCAAATTTGCATAAAATTGAATTTTTCACAAAATGGTGGTTTAATGATATTTTAATCTCGTGAAAAGATACTAAATTCTCGAGTTTTCTCTGAAACAGTATGAAAAATACAGAGTTGAATTCACGTACTTATAGCATTTACCCCACCCTATGAATATGAATGATTTAAATTTTAAACATATTTATAATTGAACATTCACACTGTGAGTTATAGTTATTGGAATTGAGTTTCACATTTCCCCCTCTTTTGTGGTTTCTGCGTATAATATAAACATTAAAAATGTGCTCCAGTTTCAATTTTCTCTATCAGGAAATATAAATAATATGCAGCTTCAGAGAATAAGCTTTAAATAGTTTCTGTAACAAATATTTCTTTTCTTTACAAACAAAATGCATTTTATAAGGTAAAATGTCAGTACAAAAGTGATTATTCATATAAAAAGCATTTTTCTGAGATCCATCCACTGTTCCTATGTTAAGTCTATGAGATTTTCGTCAAGGTGCCCTCTGGCAGACAAAGGGGCTTCCCCCCTCTAGGCTCGTAAAGTGTAAACGAATCAAGTGCGCCCATGGTTGCATAAGTAATTTTGCAAACAACTTTCAGCTTTTTTCATGTTTAACCAATCGTGTGGGTATTTTGAGATGTGTGCAAAGATTGATTTTTATCAGCAGTCGTTGTATATTATTTGAATCAACAAATTTTTATTTCTTTTAGGCATCTGTTTGGAATGTACGCTTTTGGCTTGGTAGAAATAGAATCTTATAAAAAAGCAGAGAATAATGCTAGGAAGGTAAGAATCTTATCAAAGCTATCAATATAGTATTTTTCACATTAATATGTAAGTATACATTGGAATACTACCAGCATTAATAAAATTTTAATTTTTATGCAAAAATTTGCAGATATTTGTAACTGGATTCAAAACCATGCATTTAAAAAAACTATTTTTTGTGTGCATTTATTTTGTACTGAAGAAATTTTATTTTAGGGATTAGAAATAAATGCAAAAGATGCTTGGTCCACTCATGCTTTGGCTCATGTTTTTGAAATGGAAGGTCGTGTTGATGAAGGTGTAAATTTTCTTAGAAATACAGCTGAAGATTGGAAGGTAATGAACATAATATATATATATATATATATATATATATATATATATATATATATATATATTTAGTGTAATTTCAAATGGCCGTGTAATAAACTTGTAGTTTTTTTATACTCAAAGTGATTTAGTGCACTTTTTAAGAATTTACTCCACTTTTTAAATTTTAGTATATTTTAATGCAGAAATAAAATTATATTCACTAGTATTTCACAAATGGGCTTTTATAAAGCTGTGCCACCTGCTTGAATATTAAATTATCTGATATTGAAAATTGCTGGTTGTGATAGCTTACATTGATGGAGCTGTATAAAAAAATTTAATAAGAGTATTATATTCAGTAAAATATACTAGTTTGATGTTAATGAAAAAATATTGCCATCAAAGAAACTTCATTGATAAAGTTTATTAAGCACTGTGTGATTTTTCAGGAAATTGTTTCTGTACTACCATAGATAGTATTTCTTTAACAATATGAGACAGCAAAAATCTGATTATTCATATAAGTATGGGAGATTAAGGTACCATTTTTTTAAATTATCAGAATACCATGAATTTCATATTCCGACTCATGGAATTCTGCTTTTATGATTCTCCTTTTTTTTGATAGAAATGCTAGAATTCAACAAAATGTTTGATGTATAAAAAAAAAACCTCACCTTAATTTTTGTTCAGCATTCTATATATTTATCATACTGTTGACTGTTTAAGAAATATTAAGTTGTTTGGAAAATTAAATGCAGATATTTGAAGATTGCTGCTCTACTCAAGTAATATTTAAAAAAAAAAGGGGAGGGATTTGGTCATACAGTACTTATATCTATGTGTGTAAACATATTAGGATTGGCAATATGGCTTAAACCCAAAGGTTCTTGTCAAGTGTAACCTCTCAAAACTTTCTCACTGCACCTTTATGATGCATTCAAGATAGAAGTAAGTATTCCCTTTTTCTTTAGATATATATAGTTGATTCATTTAACACTGGACTTGTATGCAAATTAATCGTACTGATTAGTGAGGGAAATTTGGTTCATGAATCTTAATTTTGTGTAGCTTTCAATGTGCTTGTAGAGCTGGTTTGCAGATACACAACTTCTTTCAAAAATAGTCTTCAATCTTTTAAAATTCTCCACTACCCATTTCGTTTGTTTTGTAGTATTTATAATTATGAAATGCAGTCCTTATTTTCCCATTTTCTGTTTTACAGATGTGTGGCTTGCTAGCATGTCATAACTTTTGGCACTGGGCATTGTATCATATAGAAAAGGTAACATTTTCTATCTGTATTTTTACTTAAACCAGACAGAATGATTAATGAGAATGTTTTCTGAGTTATCTTTATTGAAACAAACAGTCCCTGACAATTCTGTTTAAAGTTTTAAAAACATAAAACGTAGCGTGTAGTTAGTGATGCAAGGAATACTGCCGTGCTAAGCACAGATGTCGTATCTGCACATTTTATCAAAATTGAGTTATTGTGGTCAGGTGATCATTAGTAATTTAATTTACCTAAATCTAGAGTTTTTGGCGATTTGTGAACACGAAATATTAAAAGCTTTAAGAAAAAAGTAACTACACGTTTTGTGTAGTTTGTTAAGGCAATTTGAATGCAAGTGACAAATACTAAGTCTTTAAAGTGGTATCTGTGCAGTTCCCACTTTTTTCTTAGTATTTTGTTGATACGACTTTCATACCTTAGTAAAGCAGCATATTTAATAATGTAGCAGTTTATTGTAACAGAGTACTAAAATTAGTTTACCGTTGGATAGTTAAGAGCCATTATTTTGAAATTCAGACAAAAAACGGAAATTTTGGCAGTGACCATTTTTGATTTTCCTAATTTTTTTATATGTCAAAGTAGGTCATAAGAAGTAAACATTCTCAAATTTTTAGCCTTCCTAAAATTTTCTTTCGCTTGTTAAAAATTCCCAAAGTTTGAGGTTTTGCAGCGCTTTTTTAAAAAAATTCTATAAGTCGCATTTCAGTGCGCTATAGCTCTTTACAGAAACACCACCTCAGGGTCATGTTTATATTTATTGGTTGTACTGTATCTAGTGATGATGACTTCATAGTTATTTTGGTTGGGGATTGTTGCTTTCTTCAGATAAGGTGTCGCAACGTATGGATTTTATCTGTCTTTGTGCAAGTTTAACCTGCGTTATTTCCCCTCAAAAAGCCACCCCCCGAAAAAAATGTGATATATACAGAAAGTTTATACTATGAAGAGAGTAAATAGCACAAAATTTGTTTGAGGTTTAATTTTTTTTAGGAGAAAAATGCCCTGATATTTTTCAAATTTTCAAAAATTGTGCTTTTTTGATCACAATTAACTCAAAACAGCATCACTAGGAAAAAAAACCTTTTATATATTATGGTACCTGGCTATGTGTAAAACATCATGAAAAAGAAAACAGCATGGGATCTCTTCTTGTTTTCTGGAAAATAATTTTTTTTGTAGCTCATTTTATGCGTTTTCTCGTGCGTAAAACGCGTGTCCTGTATGCAGATTAGATCTGCTAAAACTTAAAGGATGTAGTAAGAATGTATATATGTATGTATAAAAGAAAGAAAAAGACTAGCTCTACTTTATTTTTCTGATTTTTACAGATTGATGGTATTTTAATTGCTGGTAAATCAGAAAACGATAAATCGATATCATATGTGTGTGTGTGTATATATATATATATATATATATATATATATTGATTTATCGTTTTATCATATCAATCCCAAAATAATTCTTTCTTATTTATTTGTTTATGTCCATAGCAATGGAAGAAATTTCATGAACAATATCTGCTTCACTTTCCTCCAAATGTCTATTTTTTATGTTATCTTCAAATACCTCTGGGTCTAAATCTCTCTAAAAGACTGTCGGTTCTTGATAAATCAGTATTATTTGCTTTTTTTTTTGCTTTGTATATCGGCTAAAAGCAGCTTGAATTAGACTTTTTGTCAGATATTGTTCGGTTGGAATATTTTCATGTCTTCAATCATCTCTGTTCTCATTGCATGTTCTACTTGGTTGGGCGTCTGATTTCTCCCGGTTTTCTCACCATAAAGGAACTTTTCTTAAAGAAACTCTCTTTGTTTGATTGAAAATCGTGTACTTTTAGGAGTTGGGAGAGCCCACCCCTCGCATGA